>NW_026701108.1:0-29637 GCF_030435755.1 Ochotona princeps | reverse complement strand
TCACAGGCAACTTCAGCGCCACAGCCGTTTTCAGATAGCCCTCAATGCAAAGGCTCTAGACGCAAATATTGGTGTGAGAGCTAATTCAATCAAGGAAACACTGCATGTTGGTGAAGGGCATATTGAAGAAGGATCAGCCGAGTGGTTCTTGTGGGAGAACAACTCCATTTGGCTCACTAACTTCACACACCATCAGGCTTCCAAGCAGCTCTCAAGGAAACTCAGTTTTCACACTCTATGCTTAGTGCCCTTTGTATGGTTAGGACTGAAATGAACCTGGTAGAGCATCCCACACAAACGAATGCTCCACATGCGGGTTTCACATGCCACCAACTCCACATTCACAGGCAACTTCAGAGCCACAGCCGTTTTCAGATAGCCCTCAATGCAAAGGCTCTAGATGCAAATATTGGTGTGAGAGCTAATTCAATCAAGGAAACACTGCATGTTGGTGAAGGGAATATTGAAGAAGGATCAGCCGAGTGGTTCTTGTGGGAGAACAACTCCATTTGGCTCACTAACTTCACACACCATCAGGCTTCCAAGCAGCTCTCAAGGAAACTCAGTTTTCACACTCTATGCTTAGTGCCCTTTGAGTGCATTATCTAGGAATGAACCTGGTAGAGAATCCCACACAAACGAATGCTCCACATGCGGGTTTCACCTGCCACCAACTCCACATTCACAGGCAACTTCAGCGCCACAGCCGTTTTCAGATAGCCCTCAATGCAAAGGCTTTAGACGCAAATATTGGTGTGAGAGCTAATTCAATCAAGGAAACACTGCATGTTGGTGAAGGGCATATTGAAGAAGGATCAGCCGAGTGGTTCTTGTGGGAGAACAACTCCATTTGGCTCACTAACTTCACACACCATCAGGCTTCCAAGCAGCTCTCAAGGAAACTCAGTTTTCACACTCTATGCTTAGTGCCCTTTGAGTGCCTAGACTGAAATGAAGCTTGGTCAGCATCCCACACAAACGAATGCTCCACATGCGGGTTTCACATGCCACCAACTCCACATTCACAGGCAACTTCAGCGCCACAGCCGTTTTCAGATAGCCCTCAATGCAAAGGCTCTAGACGCAAATATTGGTGTGAGAGCTAATTCAATCAAGGAAACACTGCATGTGGTGAAGGGCATATTGAAGAAGGATCAGCCGAGTGGTTCTTGTGGGAGAACAACTCCATTTGGCTCACTAACTTCACACACCATCAGGCTTCCAAGCAGCTCTCAAGGAAACTCAGTTTTCACACTCTATGCTTAGTGCCCTTTGAGTGCATTATCTAGGAATGAACCTGGTAGAGCATCCCACACAAACGAATGCTCCACATGCGGGTTTCACATGCCACCAACTCCACATTCACAGGCAACTTCAGCGCCACAGCCGTTTTCAGATAGCCCTCAATGCAAAGGCTCTAGACGCAAATATTGGTGTGAGAGCTAATTCAATCAAGGAAACACTGCATGTTGGTGAAGGGCATATTGAAGAAGGATCAGCCGAGTGGTTCTTGTGGGAGAACAACTCCATTTGGCTCACTAACTTCACACACCATCAGGCTTCCAAGCAGCTCTCAAGGAAACTCAGGTTTCACACTCTATGCTTAGTGCCCTTTGAGTGCCTAGGACTGAAATGAAGCTTGGTCAGCATCCCACACAAACGAATGCTCCACATGCGGGTTTCACATGCCACCAACTCCACATTCACAGGCAACTTCAGCGCCACAGCCGTTTTCAGATAGCCCTCAATGCAAAGGCTCTAGACACAAATATTGGTGTGAGAGCTAATTCAATCAAGGAAACACTGCATGTTGGTGAAGGGCATATTGAAGAAGGATCAGCCGAGTGGTTCTTGTGGAGAACAACTCCATTTGGCTCACTAACTTCACACACCATCAGGCTTCCAAGCAGCTCTCAAGGAAACTCAGTTTTCACACTCTATGCTTAGTGCCCTTTGAGTGCCTAGGACTGAAATGAACCTGGTAGAGCATCCCACACAAACGAATGCTCCACATGCGGGTTTCACATGCCACCAACTCCACATTCACAGGCAACTTCAGCGCCACAGCCGTTTTCAGATAGCCCTCAATGCAAAGGCTCTAGACGCAAATATTGGTGTGAGAGCTAATTCAATCAAGGAAACACTGCATGTTGGTGAAGGGCATATTGAAGAAGGATCAGCCGAGTGGTTCTTGTGGGAGAACAACTCCATTTGGCTCACTAACTTCACACACCATCAGGCTTCCAAGCAGCTCTCAAGGAAACTCAGGTTTCACACTCTATGCTTAGTGCCCTTTGAGAGCATTATGTAGGAATGAACCTGGGAGAGCATCCCACACAAACGAATGCTCCACATGCGGGTTTCACATGCCACCAACTCCACATTCACAGGCAACTTCAGCGCCACAGCCGTTTTCAGATAGCCCTCAATGCAAAGGCTCTAGACGCAAATATTGGTGTGAGAGCTAATTCAATCAAGGAAACACTGCATGTTGGTGAAGGGCATATTGAAGAAGGATCAGCCGAGTGGTTCTTGTGGGAGAACAACTCCATTTGGCTCACTAACTTCACACACCATCAGGCTTCCAAGCAGCTCTCAAGGAAACTCAGTTTTCACACTCTATGCTTAGTGCCCTTTGAGTGCATTATCTAGGAATGAACCTGGTAGAGCATCCCACACAAACGAATGCTCCACATGCGGGTTTCACATGCCAGCAACTCCACATTCACAGGCAACTTCAGCGCCACAGCCGTTTTCAGCTAGACCTCAATGCAAAGGCTCTAGACGCAAAATATTGGTGTGAGAGCTAATTCAATCAAGGAAACACTGCATGTTGGTGAAGGGCATATTGAAGAAGGATCAGCCGAGTGGTTCTTGTGGGAGAACAACTCCATTTGGCTCACTAACTTCACACACCATCAGGCTTCCAAGCAGCTCTCAAGGAAACTCAGTTTTCACACTCTATGCTTAGTGCCCTTTGTATGGCTAGGACTGAAATGAACCTGGTAGAGCATGCCACACAAACGAATGCTCCACATGCGGGTTTCACATGCCACCAACTCCACATTCACAGGCAACTTCAGAGCCACAGCCGTTTTCAGATAGCCCTCAATGCAAAGGCTCTAGACGCAAATATTGGTGTGAGAGCTAATTCAATCAAGGAAACACTGCATGTTGGTGAAGGGCATATTGAAGAAGGATCAGCCGAGTGGTTCTTGTGGGAGAACAACTCCATTTGGCTCACTAACTTCACACACCATCAGGCTTCCAAGCAGCTCTCAAGGAAACTCAGTTTTCACACTCTATGCTTAGTGCCCTTTGTATGGCTAGGAATGAAATGAACCTGGTAGAGCATCCCACACAAACGAATGCTCCACATGCGGGTTTCACATGCCACCAACTCCACATTCACAGGCAACTTCAGCACCACAGCCGTTTTCAGATAGCCCTCAATGCAAAGGCTCTAGACGCAAATATTGGTGTGAGAGCTAATTCAATCAAGGAAACATTGCATGTTGGTGAAGGGCATATTGAAGAAGGATCAGCCGAGTGGTTCTTGTGGGAGAACAACTCCATTTGGCTCACTAACTTCACACACCATCAGGCTTCCAAGCAGCTCTCAAGGAAACTCAGTTTTCACACTCTATGCTTAGTGCCTTTTGTATGGCTAGGACTGAAATGAACTGGTAGAGCATTCCACACAAACGAATGCTCCACATGCGGGTTTCACATGCCACCAACTCCACATTCACAGGCAACTTCAGCGCCACAGCCGTTTTCAGATAGCCCTCAATGCAAAGGCTCTAGACGCAAATATTGGTGTGAGAGCTAATTCAATCAAGGAAACACTGCATGTTGGTGAAGGGCATATTGAAGAAGGATCAGCCGAGTGGTTCTTGTGGGAGAACAACTCCATTTGGCTCACTAACTTCACACACCATCCGGCTTCCAAGCAGCTCTCAAGGAAACTCAGTTTTCACACTCTATGCTTAGTGCCCTTTGAGTGCATTATCTAGGAATGAACCTGGTAGAGCATCCCACACAAACGAATGCTCCACATGCGGGTTTCACATGCCACCAACTCCACATTCACAGGCAACTTCAGAGCCACAGTCGTTTTCAGATAGCCCTCAATGCAAAGGCTCTAGATGCAAATATTGGTGTGAGAGCTAATTCAATCAAGGAAACACTGCATGATGGTGAAGGGCATATTGAAGAAGGATCAGCCGAGTGGTTCTTGTGGGAGAACAACTCCATTTGGCTCACTAACTTCACACACCATCAGGCTTCCAAGCAGCTCTCAAGGAAACTCAGTTTTCACACTCTATGCTTAGTGCCCTTTGAGTGCATTATCTAGGAATGAACCTGGTAGAGCATCCCACACAAACGAATGCTCCACATGCGGGTTTCACATGCCACCAACTCCACATTCACAGGCAACTTCAGCGCCACAGCCGTTTTCAGATAGCCCTCAATGCAAAGGCTCTAGACGCAAATATTGGTGTGAGAGCTAATTCAATCAAGGAAACACTGCATGTTGGTGAAGGGCATATTGAAGAAGGATCAGCCGAGTGGTTCTTGTGGGAGAACAACTCCATTTGGCTCACTAACTTCACACACCATCAGGCTTCCAAGCAGCTCTCAAGGAAACTCAGTTTTCACACTCTATGCTTAGTGCCCTTTGTATGGCTAGGACTGAAATGAACCTGGTAGAGCATCCCACACAAACGAATGCTCCACATGCGGCTTTCACATGCCACCAACTCCACATTCACAGGCAACTTCAGCGCCACAGCCGTTTTCAGATAGCCCTCAATGCAAAGGCTCTAGACGCAAATATTGGTGTGAGAGCTAATTCAATCAAGGAAACACTGCATGTTGGTGAAGGGCATATTGAAGAAGGATCAGCCGAGTGGTTCTTGTGGGAGAACAACTCCATTTGGCTCACTAACTTCACACACCATCAGGCTTCCAAGCAGCTCTCAAGGAAACTCAGTTTTCACACTCTATGCTTAGTGCCCTTTGAGTGCATTATCTAGGAATGAACCTGGTAGAGCATCCCACACAAACGAATGCTCCACATGCGGGTTTCACATGCCACCAACTCCACATTCACAGGCAACTTCAGCGCCACAGCCGTTTTCAGATAGCCCTCAATGCAAAGGCTCTAGACGCAAATATTGGTGTGAGAGCTAATTCAATCAAGGAAACACTGCATGTTGGTGAAGGGCATATTGAAGAAGGATCAGCCGAGTGGTTCTTGTGGGAGAACAACTCCATTTGGCTCACTAACTTCACACACCATCAGGCTTCCAAGCAGCTCTCAAGGAAACTCAGTTTTCACACTCTATGCTTAGTGCCCTTTGTATGGCTAGGACTGAAATGAACCTGGTAGAGCATCCCACACAAACGAATGCTCCACATGCGGGTTTCACATGCCACCAACTCCACATTGACAGGCAACTTCAGAGCCACAGCCGTTTTCAGATAGCCCTCAATGCAAAGGCTCTAGACGCAAATATTGGTGTGAGAGCTAATTCAATCAAGGAAACACTGCATGTTGGTGAAGGGCATATTGAAGAAGGATCAGCCGAGTGGTTCTTGTGGGAGAACAACTCCATTTGGCTCACTAACTTCACACACCATCAGGCTTCCAAGCAGCTCTCAAGGAAACTCAGTTTTCACACTCTATGCTTAGTGCCCTTTGAGTGCATTATCTAGGAATGAACCTGGTAGAGCATCCCACACAAACGAATGCTCCACATGCGGGTTTCACATGCCACCAACTCCACATTCACAGGCAACTTCAGCGCCACAGCCGTTTTCAGCTAGCCCTCAATGCAAAGGCTCTAGACGCAAATATTGGTGTGAGAGCTAATTCAATCAAGGAAACACTGCATGTTGGTGAAGGGCATATTGAAGAAGGATCAGCCGAGTGGTTCTTGTGGGAGAACAACTCCATTTGGCTCACTAACTTCACACACCATCAGGCTTCCAAGCAGCTCTCAAGGAAACTCAGTTTTCACACTCTATGCTTAGTGCCCTTTGTATGGCTAGGAATGAAATGAACCTGGTAGAGCATCCCACACAAACGAATGCTCCACATGCGGGTTTCACATGCCACCAACTCCACATTCACAGGCAACTTCAGAGCCACTGCCGTTTTCAGATAGCCCTCAATGCAAAGGCTCTAGACGCAAATATTGGTGTGAGAGCTAATTCAATCAAGGAAACACTGCATGTTGGTGAAGGGCATATTGAAGAAGGATCAGCCGAGTGGTTCTTGTGGGAGAACAACTCCATTTGGCTCACTAACTTCACACACCATCAGGCTTCCAAGCAGCTCTCAAGGAAACTCAGTTTTCACACTCTATGCTTAGTGCCCTTTGTATGGCTAGGACTGAAATGAACCTGGTAGAGCATCCCACACAAACGAATGCTCCACATGCGGGTTTCACATGCCACCAACTCCACATTCACAGGCAACTTCATCGCCACAGCCGTTTTCAGATAGCCCTCAATGCAAAGGCTCTAGACGCAAATATTGGTGTGAGAGCTAATTCAATCAAGGAAACACTGCATGTTGGTGAAGGGCATATTGAAGAAGGATCAGCCGAGTGGTTCTTGTGGGAGAACAACTCCATTTGGCTCACTAACTTCACACACCATCAGGCTTCCAAGCAGCTCTCAAGGAAACTCAGTTTTCACACTCTATGCTTAGTGCACTTTGAGTGCATTATCTAGGAATGAACCTGGTAGAGCATCCCACACAAACGAATGCTCCACATGCGGGTTTCACATGCCACCAACTCCACATTCACAGGCAACTTCAGCGCCACAGCCGTTTTCAGATAGCCCTCAATGCAAAGGCTCTAGACGCAAATATTTGTGTGAGAGCTAATTCAATCAAGGAAACACTGCATGTTGGTGAAGGGCATATTGAAGAAGGATCAGCCGAGTGGTTCTTGTGGGAGAACAACTCCATTTGGCTCACTAACTTCACACACCATCAGGCTTCCAAGCAGCTCTCAAGGAAACTCAGTTTTCACACTCTATGCTTAGTGCCCTTTGTATGGCTAGGACTGAAATGAACCTGGTAGAGCATCCCACACAAACGAATGCTCCACATGCGGGTTTCACATGCCACCAACTCCACATTCACAGGCAACTTCAGCGCCACAGCCGTTTTCAGATAGCCCTCAATGCAAAGGCTCTAGACGCAAATATTGGTGTGAGAGCTAATTCAATCAAGGAAACACTGCATGTTGGTGAAGGGCATATTGAAGAAGGATCAGCCGAGTGGTTCTTGTGGGAGAACAACTCCATTTGGCTCACTAACTTCACACACCATCAGGCTTCCAAGCAGCTCTCAAGGAAACTCAGTTTTCACACTCTATGCTTAGTGCCCTTTGAGTGCATTATCTAGGAATGAACCTGGTAGAGCATCCCACACAAACGAATGCTCCACATGCGGGTTTCACATGCCACCAACTCCACATTCACAGGCAACTTCAGCGCCACAGCCGTTTTCAGATAGCCCTCAATGCAAAGGCTCTAGACGCAAATATTGGTGTGAGAGCTAATTCAATCAAGGAAACACTGCATGTTGGTGAAGGGCATATTGAAGAAGGATCAGCCGAGTGGTTCTTGTGGGAGAACAACTCCATTTGGCTCACTAACTTCACACACCATCAGGCTTCCAAGCAGCTCTCAAGGAAACTCAGTTTTCACACTCTATGCTTAGTGCCCTTTGTATGGCTAGGAATGAAATGAACCTGGTAGAGCATCCCACACAAACGAATGCTCCACATGCGGGTTTCACATGCCACCAACTCCACATTCACAGTCAACTTCAGAGCCACAGCCGTTTTCAGATAGCCCTCAATGCAAAGGCTCTAGACGCAAATATTGGTGTGAGAGCTAATTCAATCAAGGAAACACTGCATGTTGGTGAAGGGCATATTGAAGAAGGATCAGCCGAGTGGTTCTTGTGGGAGAACAACTCCATTTGGCTCACTAACTTCACACACCATCAGGCTTCCAAGCAGCTCTCAAGGAAACTCAGTTTTCACACTCTATGCTTAGTGCCCTTTGTATGGCTAGGACTGAAATGAACCTGGTAGAGCATCCCACACAAACGAATGCTCCACATGCGGGTTTCACATGCCACCAACTCCACATTCACAGGCAACTTCAGTGCCACAGCCGTTTTCAGATAGCCCTCAATGCAAAGGCTCTAGACGCAAATATTGGTGTGAGAGCTAATTCAATCAAGGAAACACTGCATGTTGGTGAAGGGCATATTGAAGAAGGATCAGCCGAGTGGTTCTTGTGGGAGAACAACTCCATTTGGCTCACTAACTTCACACACCATCAGGCTTCCAAGCAGCTCTCAAGGAAACTCAGTTTTCACACTCTATGCTTAGTGCCCTTTGTATGGTTAGGACTGAAATGAACCTGGTAGAGCATCCCACACAAACGAATGCTCCACATGCGGGTTTCACATGCCACCAACTCCACATTCACAGGCAACTTCAGAGCCACAGCCGTTTTCAGATAGCCCTCAATGCAAAGGCTCTAGATGCAAATATTGGTGTGAGAGCTAATTCAATCAAGGAAACACTGCATGATGGTGAAGGGCATATTGAAGAAGGATCAGCCGAGTGGTTCTTGTGGGAGAACAACTCCATTTGGCTCACTAACTTCACACACCATCAGGCTTCCAAGCAGCTCTCAAGGAAACTCA
This sequence comes from Ochotona princeps, assembly GCF_030435755.1. Lineage (NCBI taxonomy): Eukaryota > Metazoa > Chordata > Mammalia > Lagomorpha > Ochotonidae > Ochotona > Ochotona princeps. Next base: position 20,891 of record NW_026701108.1, on the reverse strand, counting down.
GGTTTCACACTCTATGCTTAGTGCCCTTTGAGAGCATTATGTAGGAATGAACCTGGGAGAGCATCCCACACAAACGAATGCTCCACATGCGGATTTCACATGCCACCAACTCCACATTCACAGGCAACTTCAGCGCCACAGCCGTTTTCAGATAGCCCTCAATGCAAAGGCTCTAGACGCAAATATTGGTGTGAGAGCTAATTCAATCAAGGAAACACTGCATGTTGGTGAAGGGCATATTGAAGAAGGATCAGCCGAGTGGTTCTTGTGGGAGAACAACTCCATTTGGCTCACTAACTTCACACACCATCAGGCTTCCAAGCAGCTCTCAAGGAAACTCAGTTTTCACACTCTATGCTTAGTGCCCTTTGTATGGCTAGGACTGAAATGAACCTGGTAGAGCATCCCACACAAACGAATGCTCCACATGCGGGTTTCACATGCCACCAACTCCACATTCACAGGCAACTTCAGAGCCACAGCCGTTTTCAGATAGCCCTCAATGCAAAGGCTCTAGATGCAAATATTGGTGTGAGAGCTAATTCAATCAAGGAAACACTGCATGTTGGTGAAGGGCATATTGAAGAAGGATCAGCCGAGTGGTTCTTGTGGGAGAACAACTCCATTTGGCTCACTAACTTCACACACCATCAGGCTTCCAAGCAGCTCTCAAGGAAACTCAGTTTTCACACTCTATGCTTAGTGCCATTTGTATGGCTAGGACTGAAATGAACCTGGTAGAGCATCCCACACAAACGAATGCTCCACATGCGGGTTTCACATGCCACCAACTCCACATTCACAGTCAACTTCAGCGCCACAGCCGTTTTCAGATAGCCCTCAATGCAAAGGCTCTAGACGCAAATATTGGTGTGAGAGCTAATTCAATCAAGGAAACACTGCATGTTGGTGAAGGGCATATTGAAGAAGGATCAGCCGAGTGGTTCTTGTGGGAGAACAACTCCATTTGGCTCACTAACTTCACACACCATCAGGCTTCCAAGCAGCTCTCAAGGAAACTCAGTTTTCACACTCTATGCTTAGTGCCCTTTGAGTGCATTATCTAGGAATGAACCTGGTAGAGCATCCCACACAAACGAATGCTCCACATGCGGGTTTCACATGCCACCAACTCCACATTCACAGGCAACTTCAGCGCCACAGCCGTTTTCAGATAGCCCTCAATGCAAAGGCTCTAGACGCAAATATTGGTGTGAGAGCTAATTCAATCAAGGAAACACTGCATGTTGGTGAAGGGCATATTGAAGAAGGATCAGCCGAGTGGTTCTTGTGGGAGAACAACTCCATTTGGCTCACTAACTTCACACACCATCAGGCTTCCAAGCAGCTCTCAAGGAAACTCAGTTTTCACACTCTATGCTTAGTGCCCTTTGTATGGCTAGGAATGAAATGAACCTGGTAGAGCATCCCACACAAACGAATGCTCCACATGCGGGTTTCACATGCCACCAACTCCACATTCACAGGCAACTTCAGCGCCACAGCCGTTTTCAGATAGCCCTCAATGCAAAGGCTCTAGATGCAAATATTGGTGTGAGAGCTAATTCAATCAAGGAAACACTGCATGTTGGTGAAGGGCATATTGAAGAAGGATCAGCCGAGTGGTTCTTGTGGGAGAACAACTCCATTTGGCTCACTAACTTCACACACCATCAGGCTTCCAAGCAGCTCTCAAGGAAACTCAGTTTTCACACTCTATGCTTAGTGCCCTTTGAGTGCATTATCTAGGAATGAACCTGGTAGAGCATCCCACACAAACGAATGCTCCACATGCGGGTTTCACATGCCACCAACTCCACATTCACAGGCAACTTCAGCGCCACAGCCGTTTTCAGATAGCCCTCAATGCAAAGGCTCTAGACGCAAATATTGGTGTGAGAGCTAATTCAATCAAGGAAACACTGCATGTTGGTGAAGGGCATATTGAAGAAGGATCAGCCGAGTGGTTCTTGTGGGAGAACAACTCCATTTGGCTCACTAACTTCACACACCATCCGGCTTCCAAGCAGCTCTCAAGGAAACTCAGTTTTCACACTCTATGCTTAGTGCTCTTTGTGTGCCTAGGACTGAAATGAACCTGGTAGAGCATCCCACACAAACGAATGCTCCACATGCGGGTTTCACATGCCACCAACTCCACATTCACAGGCAACTTCAGCGCCACAGCCGTTTTCAGATAGCCCTCAATGCAAAGGCTCTAGACGCAAATATTGGTGTGAGAGCTAATTCAATCAAGGAAACACTGCATGTTGGTGAAGGGCATATTGAAGAAGGATCAGCCGAGTGGTTCTTGTGGGAGAACAACTCCATTTGGCTCACTAACTTCACACACCATCAGGCTTCCAAGCAGCTCTCAAGGAAACTCAGTTTTCACACTCTATGCTTAGTGCTCTTTGGGTGCCTAGGACTGAAATGAACCTGGTAGAGCATCCCACACAAACGAATGCTCCACATGCAGGTTTCACATGCCACCAACTCCACATTCACAGGCAACTTCAGCGCCACAGCCGTTTTCAGATAGCCCTCAATGCAAAGGCTCTAGACGCAAATATTGGTGTGAGAGCTAATTCAATCAAGGAAACACTGCATGTTGGTGAAGGGCATATTGAAGAAGGATCAGCCGAGTGGTTCTTGTGGGAGAACAACTCCATTTGGCTCACTAACTTCACACACCATCAGGCTTCCAAGCAGCTCTCAAGGAAACTCAGTTTTCACACTCTAGGCTTAGTGCCCTTTGTATGGTTAGGACTGAAATGAACCTGGTAGAGCATCCCACACAAACGAATGCTCCACATGCGGGTTTCACATGCCACCAACTCCACATTCACAGGCAACTTCAGAGCCACAGCCGTTTTCAGATAGCCCTCAATGCAAAGGCTCTAGATGCAAATATTGGTGTGAGAGCTAATTCAATCAAGGAAACACTGCATGTTGGTGAAGGGCATATTGAAGAAGGATCAGCCGAGTGGTTCTTGTGGGAGAACAACTCCATTTGGCTCACTAACTTCACACACCATCAGGCTTCCAAGCAGCTCTCAAGGAAACTCAGTTTTCACACTCTATGCTTAGTGCCCTTTGTATGGCTAGGACTGAAATGAACCTGGTAGAGCATCCCACACAAACGAATGCTCCACATGCGGGTTTCGCATGCCACCAACTCCACATTGACAGGCAACTTCAGCGCCACAGCCGTTTTCAGATAGCCCTCAATGCAAAGGCTCTAGACGCAAATATTGGTGTGAGAGCTAATTCAATCAAGGAAACACTGCATGTTGGTGAAGGGCATATTGAAGAAGGATCAGCCGAGTGGTTCTTGTGGGAGAACAACTCCATTTGGCTCACTAACTTCACACACCATCCGGCTTCCAAGCAGCTCTCAAGGAAACTCAGTTTTCACACTCTATGCTTAGTGCTCTTTGTGTGCCTAGGACTGAAATGAACCTGGTAGAGCATCCCACACAAACGAATGCTCCACATGCGGGTTTCACATGCCACCAACTCCACATTCACAGGCAACTTCAGCGCCACAGCCGTTTTCAGATAGCCCTCAATGCAAAGGCTCTAGACGCAAATATTGGTGTGAGAGCTAATTCAATCAAGGAAACACTGCATGTTGGTGAAGGGCATATTGAAGAAGGATCAGCCGAGTGGTTCTTGTGGGAGAACAACTCCATTTGGCTCACTAACTTCACACACCATCAGGCTTCCAAGCAGCTCTCAAGGAAACTCAGTTTTCACACTCTATGCTTAGTGCTCTTTGGGTGCCTAGGACTGAAATGAACCTGGTAGAGCATCCCACACAAACGAATGCTCCACATGCAGGTTTCACATGCCACCAACTCCACATTCACAGGCAACTTCAGCGCCACAGCCGTTTTCAGATAGCCCTCAATGCAAAGGCTCTAGACGCAAATATTGGTGTGAGAGCTAATTCAATCAAGGAAACACTGCATGTTGGTGAAGGGCATATTGAAGAAGGATCAGCCGAGTGGTTCTTGTGGGAGAACAACTCCATTTGGCTCACTAACTTCACACACCATCAGGCTTCCAAGCAGCTCTCAAGGAAACTCAGTTTTCACACTCTAGGCTTAGTGCCCTTTGTATGGTTAGGACTGAAATGAACCTGGTAGAGCATCCCACACAAACGAATGCTCCACATGCGGGTTTCACATGCCACCAACTCCACATTCACAGGCAACTTCAGAGCCACAGCCGTTTTCAGATAGCCCTCAATGCAAAGGCTCTAGATGCAAATATTGGTGTGAGAGCTAATTCAATCAAGGAAACACTGCATGTTGGTGAAGGGCATATTGAAGAAGGATCAGCCGAGTGGTTCTTGTGGGAGAACAACTCCATTTGGCTCACTAACTTCACACACCATCAGGCTTCCAAGCAGCTCTCAAGGAAACTCAGTTTTCACACTCTATGCTTAGTGCCCTTTGAGTGCATTATCTAGGAATGAACCTGGTAGAGCATCCCACACAAACGAATGCTCCACATGCGGGTTTCACATGCCACCAACTCCACATTCACAGGCAACTTCAGCGCCACAGCCGTTTTCAGATAGCCCTCAATGCAAAGGCTCTAGACGCAAATATTGGTGTGAGAGCTAATTCAATCAAGGAAACACTGCATGTTGGTGAAGGGCATATTGAAGAAGGATCAGCCGAGTGGTTCTTGTGGGAGAACAACTCCATTTGGCTCACTAACTTCACACACCATCAGGCTTCCAAGCAGCTCTCAAGGAAACTCAGTTTTCACACTCTATGCTTAGTGCCCTTTGTATGGCTAGGAGTGAAATGAACCTGGTAGAGCATCCCACACAAACGAATGCTCCACATGCGGGTTTCACATGCCACCAACTCCACATTCACAGGCAACTTCAGCGCCACAGCCGTTTTCAGATAGCCCTCAATGCAAAGGCTCTAGACGCAAATATTGGTGTGAGAGCTAATTCAATCAAGGAAACACTGCATGTTGGTGAAGGGCATATTGAAGAAGGATCAGCTGAGTGGTTCTTGTGGGAGAACAACTCCATTTGGCTCACTAACTTCACACACCATCAGGCTTCCAAGCAGCTCTCAAGGAAACTCAGTTTTCACACTCTATGCTTAGTGCCCTTTGTATGGCTAGGACTGAAATGAACCTGGTAGAGCATCCCACACAAACGAATGCTCCACATGCGGGTTTCACATGCCACCAACTCCACATTCACAGGCAACTTCAGCGCCACAGCCGTTTTCAGATAGCCCTCAATGCAAAGGCTCTAGACGCAAATATTGGTGTGAGAGCTAATTCAATCAAGGAAACAATGCATGTTGGTGAAGGGCATATTGAAGAAGGATCAGCCGAGTGGTTCTTGTGGGAGAACAACTCCATTTGGCTCACTAACTTCACACACCATCAGGCTTCCAAGCAGCTCTCAAGGAAACTCAGTTTTCACACTCTATGCTTAGTGCCCTTTGTATGGCTAGGACTGAAATGAACCTGGTAGAGCATCCCACACAAACGAATGCTCCACATGCGGGTTTCACATGCCACCAACTCCACATTGACAGGCAACTTCAGCGCCACAGCCGTTTTCAGATAGCCCTCAATGCAAAGGCTCTAGACGCAAATATTGGTGTGAGAGCTAATTCAATCAAGGAAACACTGCATGTTGGTGAAGGGCATATTGAAGAAGGATCAGCCGAGTGGTTCTTGTGGGAGAACAACTCCATTTGGCTCACTAACTTCACACACCATCAGGCTTCCAAGCAGCTCTCAAGGAAACTCAGTTTTCACACTCTATGCTTAGTGCCCTTTGAGTGCATTATCTAGGAATGAACCTGGTAGAGCATCCCACACAAACGAATGCTCCACATGCGGGTTTCACATGCCACCAACTCCACATTCACAGGCAACTTCAGCGCCACAGCCGTTTTCAGATAGCCCTCAATGCAAAGGCTCTAGACGCAAATATTGGTGTGAGAGCTAATTCAATCAAGGAAACACTGCATGTTGGTGAAGGGCATATTGAAGAAGGATCAGCCGAGTGGTTCTTGTGGGAGAACAACTCCATTTGGCTCACTAACTTCACACACCATCAGGCTTCCAAGCAGCTCTCAAGGAAACTCAGTTTTCACACTCTATGCTTAGTGCCCTTTGTATGGCTAGGACTGAAATGAACCTGGTAGAGCATCCCACACAAACGAATGCTCCACATGCGGGTTTCACATGCCACCAACTCCACATTCACAGGCAACTTCAGCGCCACAGCCGTTTTCAGATAGCCCTCAATGCAAAGGCTCTAGACGCAAATATTGGTGTGAGAGCTAATTCAATCAAGGAAACACTGCATGTTGATGAAGGGCATATTGAAGAAGGATCAGCCGAGTGGTTCTTGTGGGAGAACAACTCCATTTGGCTCACTAACTTCACACACCATCAGGCTTCCAAGCAGCTCTCAAGGAAACTCAGTTTTCACACTCTATGTTTAGTGCCCTTTGAGTGCATTATCTAGGAATGAACCTGGTAGAGCATCCCACACAAATGAATGCTCCACATGCGGGTTTCACATGCCACCAACTCCACATTCACAGGCAACTTCAGCGCCACAGCCGTTTTCAGATAGCCCTCAATGCAAAGGCTCTAGACGCAAATATTGGTGTGAGAGCTAATTCAATCAAGGAAACACTGCATGTTGGTGAAGGGCATATTGAAGAAGGATCAGCCGAGTGGTTCTTGTGGGAGAACAACTCCATTTGGCTCACTAACTTCACACACCATCAGGCTTCCAAGCAGCTCTCAAGGAAACTCAGTTTTCACACTCTATGCTTAGTGCCCTTTGAGTGCATTATCTAGGAATGAACCTGGTAGAGCATCCCACACAAACGAATGCTCCACATGCGGGTTTCACATGCCACCAACTCCACATTCACAGGCAACTTCAGCGCCACAGCCGTTTTCAGATAGCCCTCAATGCAAAGGCTCTAGACGCAAATATTGGTGTGAGAGCTAATTCAATCAAGGAAACACTGCATGTTGGTGAAGGGCATATTGAAGAAGGATCAGCCGAGTGGTTCTTGTGGGAGAACAACTCCATTTGGCTCACTAACTTCACACACCATCAGGCTTCCAAGCAGCTCTCAAGGAAACTCAGTTTTCACACTCTATGCTTAGTGCCCATTGTATGCCTAGGACTGAAATGAAGCTTGGAGAGCATCCCACACAAACGAATGCTCCACATGCGGGTTTCACATGCCACCAACTCCACATTCACAGGCAACTTCAGCGCCACAGCCGTTTTCAGATAGCCCTCAATGCAAAGGCTCTAGACGCAAATATTGGTGTGAGAGCTAATTCAATCAAGGAAACACTGCATGTTGGTGAAGGGCATATTGAAGAAGGATCAGCCGAGTGGTTCTTGTGGGAGAACAACTCCATTTGGCTCACTAACTTCACACACCATCAGGCTTCCAAGCAGCTCTCAAGGAAACTCAGTTTTCACACTCTATGCTTAGTGCCCTTTGTATGGCTAGGACTGAAATGAATCTGGTAGAGCATCCCACACAAATGAATGCTCCACATGCGGGTTTCACATGCCACCAACTCCACATTCACAGGCAACTTCAGAGCCACAGCCGTTTTCAGATAGCCCTCAATGCAAAGGCTCTAGACGCAAATATTGGTGTGAGAGCTAATTCAATCAAGGAAACACTGCATGTTGGTGAAGGGCATATTGAAGAAGGATCAGCCGAGTGGTTCTTGTGGGAGAACAACTCCATTTGGCTCACTAACTTCACACACCATCAGGCTTCCAAGCAGCTCTCAAGGAAACTCAGTTTTCACACTCTATGCTTAGTGCCCTTTGTATGGCTAGGACTGAAATGAACCTGGTAGAGCATCCCACACAAACGAATGCTCCACATGCGGGTTTCACATGCCACCAACTCCACATTGACAGGCAACTTCAGCGCCACAGCCGTTTTCAGATAGCCCTCAATGCAAAGGCTCTAGACGCAAATATTGGTGTGAGAGCTAATTCAATCAAGGAAACACTGCATGTTGGTGAAGGGCATATTGAAGAAGGATCAGCCGAGTGGTTCTTGTGGGAGAACAACTCCATTTGGCTCACTAACTTCACACACCATCAGGCTTCCAAGCAGCTCTCAAGGAAACTCAGTTTTCACACTCTATGCTTAGTGCCCTTTGAGTGCATTATCTAGGAATGAACCTGGTAGAGCATCCCACACAAACGAATGCTCCACATGCGGGTTTCACATGCCACCAACTCCACATTCACAGGCAACTTCAGCGCCACAGCCGTTTTCAGATAGCCCTCAATGCAAAGGCTCTAGACGCAAATATTGGTGTGAGAGCTAATTCAATCAAGGAAACACTGCATGTTGGTGAAGGGCATATTGAAGAAGGATCAGCCGAGTGGTTCTTGTGGGAGAACAACTCCATTTGGCTCACTAACTTCACACACCATCAGGCTTCCAAGCAGCTCTCAAGGAAACTCAGTTTTCACACTCTATGCTTAGTGCCCTTTGTATGGCTAGGACTGAAATGAACCTGGTAGAGCATCCCGCACAAATGAATGCTCCACATGCGGGTTTCACATGCCACCAACTCCACATTCACAGGCAACTTCAGAGCCACAGCCGTTTTCAGATAGCCCTCAATGCAAAGGCTCTAGACGCAAATATTGGTGTGAGAGCTAATTCAATCAAGGAAACACTGCATGTTGGTGAAGGGCATATTGAAGAAGGATCAGCCGAGTGGTTCTTGTGGGAGAACAACTCCATTTGGCTCACTAACTTCACACACCATCAGGCTTCCAAGCAGCTCTCAAGGAAACTCAGTTTTCACACTCTATGCTTAGTGCCCTTTGAGTGCATTATCTAGGAATGAACCTGGTAGAGCATCCCACACAAACGAATGCTCCACATGCGGGTTTCACATGCCACCAACTCCACATTCACAGGCAACTTCAGCGCCACAGCCGTTTTCAGATAGCCCTCAATGCAAAGGCTCTAGACGCAAATATTGGTGTGAGAGCTAATTCAATCAAGGAAACACTGCATGTTGGTGAAGGGCATATTGAAGAAGGATCAGCCGAGTGGTTCTTGTGGGAGAACAACTCCATTTGGCTCACTAACTTCACACACCATCAGGCTTCCAAGCAGCTCTCAAGGAAACTCAGTTTTCACACTCTATGCTTAGTGCCCTTTGTATGGCTAGGAGTGAAATGAACCTGGTAGAGCATCCCACACAAACGAATGCTCCACATGCGGGTTTCACATGCCACCAACTCCACATTGACAGGCAACTTCAGCGCCACAGCCGTTTTCAGATAGCCCTCAATGCAAAGGCTCTAGACGCAAATATTGGTGTGAGAGCTAATTCAATCAAGGAAACACTGCATGTTGATGAAGGGCATATTGAAGAAGGATCAGCCGAGTGGTTCTTGTGGGAGAACAACTCCATTTGGCTCACTAACTTCACACACCATCAGGCTTCCAAGCAGCTCTCAAGGAAACTCAGTTTTCACACTCTATGTTTAGTGCCCTTTGAGTGCATTATCTAGGAATGAACCTGGTAGAGCATCCCACACAAATGAATGCTCCACATGCGGGTTTCACATGCCACCAACTCCACATTCACAGGCAACTTCAGCGCCACAGCCGTTTTCAGATAGCCCTCAATGCAAAGGCTCTAGACGCAAATATTGGTGTGAGAGCTAATTCAATCAAGGAAACACTGCATGTTGGTGAAGGGCATATTGAAGAAGGATCAGCCGAGTGGTTCTTGTGGGAGAACAACTCCATTTGGCTCACTAACTTCACACACCATCAGGCTTCCAAGCAGCTCTCAAGGAAACTCAGTTTTCACACTCTATGCTTAGTGCCCTTTGAGTGCATTATCTAGGAATGAACCTGGTAGAGCATCCCACACAAACGAATGCTCCACATGCGGGTTTCACATGCCACCAACTCCACATTCACAGGCAACTTCAGCGCCACAGCCGTTTTCAGATAGCCCTCAATGCAAAGGCTCTAGACGCAAATATTGGTGTGAGAGCTAATTCAATCAAGGAAACACTGCATGTTGGTGAAGGGCATATTGAAGAAGGATCAGCCGAGTGGTTCTTGTGGGAGAACAACTCCATTTGGCTCACTAACTTCACACACCATCAGGCTTCCAAGCAGCTCTCAAGGAAACTCAGTTTTCACACTCTATGCTTAGTGCCCTTTGTATGGCTAGGACTGAAATGAACCTGGTAGAGCATCCCACACAAACGAATGCTCCACATGCGGGTTTCACATGCCACCAACTCCACATTCACAGGCAACTTCAGCGCCACAGCCGTTTTCAGATAGCCCTCAATGCAAAGGCTCTAGACGCAAATATTGGTGTGAGAGCTAATTCAATCAAGGAAACACTGCATGTTGGTGAAGGGCATATTGAAGAAGGATCAGCCGAGTGGTTCTTGTGGGAGAACAACTCCATTTGGCTCACTAACTTCACACACCATCAGGCTTCCAAGCAGCTCTCAAGGAAACTCAGTTTTCACACTCTATGCTTAGTGCCCTTTGTATGGCTAGGACTGAAATGAATCTGGTAGAGCATCCCACACAAATGAATGCTCCACATGCGGGTTTCACATGCCACCAACTCCACATTCACAGGCAACTTCAGAGCCACAGCCGTTTTCAGATAGCCCTCAATGCAAAGGCTCTAGACGCAAATATTGGTGTGAGAGCTAATTCAATCAAGGAAACACTGCATGTTGGTGAAGGGCATATTGAAGAAGGATCAGCCGAGTGGTTCTTGTGGGAGAACAACTCCATTTGGCTCACTAACTTCACACACCATCAGGCTTCCAAGCAGCTCTCAAGGAAACTCAGTTTTCACACTCTATGCTTAGTGCCCTTTGTATGGCTAGGACTGAAATGAACCTGGTAGAGCATCCCACACAAACGAATGCTCCACATGCGGGTTTCACATGCCACCAACTCCACATTGACAGGCAACTTCAGCGCCACAGCCGTTTTCAGATAGCCCTCAATGCAAAGGCTCTAGACGCAAATATTGGTGTGAGAGCTAATTCAATCAAGGAAACACTGCATGTTGGTGAAGGGCATATTGAAGAAGGATCAGCCGAGTGGTTCTTGTGGGAGAACAACTCCATTTGGCTCACTAACTTCACACACCATCAGGCTTCCAAGCAGCTCTCAAGGAAACTCAGTTTTCACACTCTATGCTTAGTGCCCTTTGAGTGCATTATCTAGGAATGAACCTGGTAGAGCATCCCACACAAACGAATGCTCCACATGCGGGTTTCACATGCCACCAACTCCACATTCACAGGCAACTTCAGCGCCACAGCCGTTTTCAGATAGCCCTCAATGCAAAGGCTCTAGACGCAAATATTGGTGTGAGAGCTAATTCAATCAAGGAAACACTGCATGTTGGTGAAGGGCATATTGAAGAAGGATCAGCCGAGTGGTTCTTGTGGGAGAACAACTCCATTTGGCTCACTAACTTCACACACCATCAGGCTTCCAAGCAGCTCTCAAGGAAACTCAGTTTTCACACTCTATGCTTAGTGCCCTTTGAGTGCATTATCTAGGAATGAACCTGGTAGAGCATCCCACACAAACGAATGCTCCACATGCGGGTTTCACATGCCACCAACTCCACATTCACAGGCAACTTCAGCGCCACAGCCGTTTTCAGATAGCCCTCAATGCAAAGGCTCTAGACGCAAATATTGGTGTGAGAGCTAATTCAATCAAGGAAACACTGCATGTTGGTGAAGGGCATATTGAAGAAGGATCAGCCGAGTGGTTCTTGTGGGAGAACAACTCCATTTGGCTCACTAACTTCACACACCATCAGGCTTCCAAGCAGCTCTCAAGGAAACTCAGTTTTCACACTCTATGCTTAGTGCCCTTTGTATGGCTAGGACTGAAATGAACCTGGTAGAGCATCCCACACAAATGAATGCTCCACATGCGGGTTTCACATGCCACCAACTCCACATTGACAGGCAACTTCAGCGCCACAGCCGTTTTCAGATAGCCCTCAATGCAAAGGCTCTAGACGCAAATATTGGTGTGAGAGCTAATTCAATCAAGGAAACACTGCATGTTGATGAAGGGCGTATTGAAGAAGGATCAGCCGAGTGGTTCTTGTGGGAGAACAACTCCATTTGGCTCACTAACTTCACACACCATCAGGCTTCCAAGCAGCTCTCAAGGAAACTCAGTTTTCACACTCTATGTTTAGTGCCCTTTGAGTGCATTATCTAGGAATGAACCTGGTAGAGCATCCCACACAAATGAATGCTCCACATGCGGGTTTCACATGCCACCAACTCCACATTCACAGGCAACTTCAGCGCCACAGCCGTTTTCAGATAGCCCTCAATGCAAAGGCTCTAGACGCAAATATTGGTGTGAGAGCTAATTCAATCAAGGAAACACTGCATGTTGGTGAAGGGCATATTGAAGAAGGATCAGCCGAGTGGTTCTTGTGGGAGAACAACTCCATTTGGCTCACTAACTTCACACACCATCAGGCTTCCAAGCAGCTCTCAAGGAAACTCAGTTTTCACACTCTATGCTTAGTGCCCTTTGAGTGCATTATCTAGGAATGAACCTGGTAGAGCATCCCACACAAACGAATGCTCCACATGCGGGTTTCACATGCCACCAACTCCACATTCACAGGCAACTTCAGCGCCACAGCCGTTTTCAGATAGCCCTCAATGCAAAGGCTCTAGACGCAAATATTGGTGTGAGAGCTAATTCAATCAAGGAAACACTGCATGTTGGTGAAGGGCATATTGAAGAAGGATCAGCCGAGTGGTTCTTGTGGGAGAACAACTCCATTTGGCTCACTAACTTCACACACCATCAGGCTTCCAAGCAGCTCTCAAGGAAACTCAGTTTTCACACTCTATGCTTAGTGCCCTTTGTATGGCTAGGACTGAAATGAACCTGGTAGAGCATCCCACACAAACGAATGCTCCACATGCGGGTTTCACATGCCACCAACTCCACATTGACAGGCAACTTCAGCGCCACAGCCGTTTTCAGATAGCCCTCAATGCAAAGGCTCTAGACGCAAATATTGGTGTGAGAGCTAATTCAATCAAGGAAACAATGCATGTTGGTGAAGGGCATATTGAAGAAGGATCAGCCGAGTGGTTCTTGTGGGAGAACAACTCCATTTGGCTCACTAACTTCACACACCATCAGGCTTCCAAGCAGCTCTCAAGGAAACTCAGTTTTCACACTCTATGCTTAGTGCCCTTTGTATGGCTAGGACTGAAATGAATCTGGTAGAGCATCCCACACAAATGAATGCTCCACATGCGGGTTTCACATGCCACCAACTCCACATTCACAGGCAACTTCAGAGCCACAGCCGTTTTCAGATAGCCCTCAATGCAAAGGCTCTAGACGCAAATATTGGTGTGAGAGCTAATTCAATCAAGGAAACACTGCATGTTGGTGAAGGGCATATTGAAGAAGGATCAGCCGAGTGGTTCTTGTGGGAGAACAACTCCATTTGGCTCACTAACTTCACACACCATCAGGCTTCCAAGCAGCTCTCAAGGAAACTCAGTTTTCACACTCTATGCTTAGTGCCCTTTGTATGGCTAGGACTGAAATGAACCTGGTAGAGCATCCCACACAAACGAATGCTCCACATGCGGGTTTCACATGCCACCAACTCCACATTGACAGGCAACTTCAGCGCCACAGCCGTTTTCAGATAGCCCTCAATGCAAAGGCTCTAGACGCAAATATTGGTGTGAGAGCTAATTCAATCAAGGAAACACTGCATGTTGGTGAAGGGCATATTGAAGAAGGATCAGCCGAGTGGTTCTTGTGGGAGAACAACTCCATTTGGCTCACTAACTTCACACACCATCAGGCTTCCAAGCAGCTCTCAAGGAAACTCAGTTTTCACACTCTATGCTTAGTGCCCTTTGAGTGCATTATCTAGGAATGAACCTGGTAGAGCATCCCACACAAACGAATGCTCCACATGCGGGTTTCACATGCCACCAACTCCACATTCACAGGCAACTTCAGCGCCACAGCCGTTTTCAGATAGCCCTCAATGCAAAGGCTCTAGACGCAAATATTGGTGTGAGAGCTAATTCAATCAAGGAAACACTGCATGTTGGTGAAGGGCATATTGAAGAAGGATCAGCCGAGTGGTTCTTGTGGGAGAACAACTCCATTTGGCTCACTAAGTTCACACACCATCAGGCTTCCAAGCAGCTTTCAAGGAAACTCAGTTTTCACACTCTATGCTTAGTGCCCTTTGAGTGCATTATCTAGGAATGAACCTGGTAGAGCATGCCACACAAACGAATGCTCCACATGCGGGTTTCACATGCCACCAACTCCACATTCACAGGCAACAACAGCGCCACAGCCGTTTTCAGATAGCCCTCAATGCAAAGGCTCTAGACGCAAATATTGGTGTGAGAGCTAATTCAATCAAGGAAACACTGCATGTTGGTGAAGGGCATATTGAAGAAGGATCAGCCGAGTGGTTCTTGTGGGAGAACAACTCCATTTGGCTCACTAACTTCACACACCATCAGGCTTCCAAGCAGCTCTCAAGGAAACTCAGTTTTCACACTCTATGCTTAGTGCCCTTTTTATGGCTAGGACTGAAATGAACCTGGTAGAGCATCCCACACAAACGAATGCTCCACATGCGGGTTTCACATGCCACCAACTCCACATTGACAGGCAACTTCAGCGCCACAGCCGTTTTCAGATAGCCCTCAATGTAAAGGCTCTAGACGCAAATATTGGTGTGAGAGCTAATTCAATCAAGGAAACACTGCATGTTGGTGAAGGGGCATATTGAAGAAGGATCAGCCGAGTGGTTCTTGTGGGAGAACAACTCCATTTGGCCCACTAACTTCACACACCATCAGGCTTCCAAGCAGCTCTCAAGGAAACTCAGTTTTCACACTCTATGCTTAGTGCCCTTTGAGTGCATTATCTAGGAATGAACCTGGTAGAGCATCCCACACAAACGAATGCTCCACATGCGGGTTTCACATGCCACCAACTCCACATTCACAGGCAACTTCAGCGCCACAGCCGTTTTCAGATAGCCCTCAATGTAAAGGCTCTAGACGCAAATATTGGTGTGAGAGCTAATTCAATCAAGGAAACACTGCATGTTGGTGAAGGGCATATTGAAGAAGGATCAGGGGAGTGGTTCTTGTGGGAGAACAACTCCATTTGGCTCACTAACTTCACACACCATCAGGCTTCCAAGCAGCTTTCAAGGAAACTCAGTTTTCACACTCTATGCTTAGTGCCCTTTGAGTGCATTATCTAGGAATGAACCTGGTAGAGCATCCCACACAAACGAATGCTTCACATGCGGGTTTCACATGCCACCAACTCCACATTCACAGGCAACTTCAGCGCCACAGCCGTTTTCAGATAGCCCTCAATGCAAAGGCTCTAGACGCAAATATTGGTGTGAGAGCTAATTCAATCAAGGAAACACTGCATGTTGGTGAAGGGCATATTGAAGAAGGATCAGCCGAGTGGTTCTTGTGGGAGAACAACTCCATTTGGCTCACTAACTTCACACACCATCAGGCTTCCAAGCAGCTCTCAAGGAAACTCAGTTTTCACACTCTATGCTTAGTGCCCTTTGTATGGCTAGGACTGAAATGAACCTGGTAGAGCATCCCACACAAACGAATGCTCCACATGCGGGTTTCACATGCCACCAACTCCACATTGACAGGCAACTTCAGCGCCACAGCCGTTTTCAGATAGCCCTCAATGCAAAGGCTCTAGACGCAAATATTGGTGTGAGAGCTAATTCAATCAAGGAAACACTGCATGTTGGTGAAGGGCATATTGAAGAAGGATCAGCCGAGTGGTTCTTGTGGGAGAACAACTCCATTTGGCTCACTAACTTCACACACCATCAGGCTTCCAAGCAGCTCTCAAGGAAACTCAGTTTTCACACTCTATGCTTAGTGCCCTTTGAGTGCATTATCTAGGAATGAACCTGGTAGAGCATCCCACACAAACGAATGCTCCACATGCGGGTTTCACATGCCACCAACTCCACATTCACAGGCAACTTCAGCGCCACAGCCGTTTTCAGATAGCCCTCAATGCAAAGGCTCTAGACGCAAATATTGGTGTGAGAGCTAATTCAATCAAGGAAACACTGCATGTTGGTGAAGGGCATATTGAAGAAGGATCAGCCGAGTGGTTCTTGTGGGAGAACAACTCCATTTGGCTCACTAACTTCACACACCATCAGGCTTCCAAGCAGCTCTCAAGGAAACTCAGTTTTCACACTCTATGCTTAGTGCCCTTTGTATGGCTAGGAGTGAAATGAACCGGGTAGAGCATCCCACACAAACGAATGCTCCACATGCGGGTTTCACATGCCACCAACTCCACATTCACAGGCAACTTCAGCGCCACAGCCGTTTTCAGATAGCCCTCAATGCAAAGGCTCTAGACGCAAATATTGGTGTGAGAGCTAATTCAATCAAGGAAACACTGCATGTTGATGAAGGGCATATTGAAGAAGGATCAGCCGAGTGGTTCTTGTGGGAGAACAACTCCATTTGGCTCACTAACTTCACACACCATCAGGCTTCCAAGCAGCTCTCAAGGAAACTCAGTTTTCACACTCTATGTTTAGTGCCCTTTGAGTGCATTATCTAGGAATGAACCTGGTAGAGCATCCCACACAAATGAATGCTCCACATGCGGGTTTCACATGCCACCAACTCCACATTCACAGGCAACTTCAGCGCCACAGCCGTTTTCAGATAGCCCTCAATGCAAAGGCTCTAGACGCAAATATTGGTGTGAGAGCTAATTCAATCAAGGAAACACTGCATGTTGGTGAAGGGCATATTGAAGAAGGATCAGCCGAGTGGTTCTTGTGGGAGAACAACTCCATTTGGCTCACTAACTTCACACACCATCAGGCTTCCAAGCAGCTCTCAAGGAAACTCAGTTTTCACACTCTATGCTTAGTGCCCTTTGAGTGCATTATCTAGGAATGAACCTGGTAGAGCATCCCACACAAACGAATGCTCCACATGCGGGTTTCACATGCCACCAACTCCACATTCACAGGCAACTTCAGCGCCACAGCCGTTTTCAGATAGCCCTCAATGCAAAGGCTCTAGACCCAAATATTGGTGTGAGAGCTAATTCAATCAAGGAAACACTGCATGTTGGTGAAGGGCATATTGAAGAAGGATCAGCCGAGTGGTTCTTGTGGGAGAACAACTCCATTTGGCTCACTAACTTCACACACCATCAGGCTTCCAAGCAGCTCTCAAGGAAACTCAGTTTTCACACTCTATGCTTAGTGCCCTTTGTATGGCTAGGACTGAAATGAACCTGGTAGAGCATCCCACACAAACGAATGCTCCACATGCGGGTTTCACATGCCACCAACTCCACATTCACAGGCAACTTCAGCGCCACAGCCGTTTTCAGATAGCCCTCAATGCAAAGGCTCTAGACGCAAATATTGGTGTGAGAGCTAATTCAATCAAGGAAACACTGCATGTTGGTGAAGGGCATATTGAAGAAGGATCAGCCGAGTGGTTCTTGTGGGAGAACAACTCCATTTGGCTCACTAACTTCACACACCATCAGGCTTCCAAGCAGCTCTCAAGGAAACTCAGTTTTCACACTCTATGCTTAGTGCCCTTTGAGTGCATTATCTAGGAATGAACCTGGTAGAGCATCCCACACAAACGAATGCTCCACATGCGGGTTTCACATGCCACCAACTCCACATGCACAGGCAACTTCAGCGCCACAGCCGTTTTCAGATAGCCCTCAATGCAAAGGCTCTAGACGCAAATATTGGTGTGAGAGCTAATTCAATCAAGGAAACACTGCATGTTGGTGAAGGGCATATTGAAGAAGGATCAGGGGAGTGGTTCTTGTGGGAGAACAACTCCATTTGGCTCACTAACTTCACACACCATCAGGCTTCCAAGCAGCTTTCAAGGAAACTCAGTTTTCACACTCTATGCTTAGTGCCCTTTGAGTGCATTATCTAGGAATGAACCTGGTAGAGCATCCCACACAAACGAATGCTTCACATGCGGGTTTCACATGCCACCAACTCCACATTCACAGGCAACTTCAGCGCCACAGCCGTTTTCAGATAGCCCTCAATGCAAAGGCTCTAGACGCAAATATTGGTGTGAGAGCTAATTCAATCAAGGAAACACTGCATGTTGGTGAAGGGCATATTGAAGAAGGATCAGCCGAGTGGTTCTTGTGGGAGAACAACTCCATTTGGCTCACTAACTTCACACACCATCAGGCTTCCAAGCAGCTCTCAAGGAAACTCAGTTTTCACACTCTATGCTTAGTGCCCTTTGTATGGCTAGGACTGAAATGAACCTGGTAGAGCATCCCACACAAACGAATGCTCCACATGCGGGTTTCACATGCCACCAACTCCACATTGACAGGCAACTTCAGCGTCACAGCCGTTTTCAGATAGCCCTCAATGCAAAGGCTCTAGACGCAAATATTGGTGTGAGAGCTAATTCAATCAAGGAAACACTGCATGTTGGTGAAGGGCATATTGAAGAAGGATCAGCCGAGTGGTTCTTGTGGGAGAACAACTCCATTTGGCTCACTAACTTCACACACCATCAGGCTTCCAAGCAGCTCTCAAGGAAACTCAGTTTTCACACTCTATGCTTAGTGCCCTTTGAGTGCATTATCTAGGAATGAACCTGGTAGAGCATCCCACACAAACGAATGCTCCACATGCGGGTTTCACATGCCACCAACTCCACATTCACAGGCAACTTCAGCGCCACAGCCGTTTTCAGATAGCCCTCAATGCAAAGGCTCTAGACGCAAATATTGGTGTGAGAGCTAATTCAATCAAGGAAACACTGCATGTTGGTGAAGGGCATATTGAAGAAGGATCAGCCGAGTGGTTCTTGTGGGAGAACAACTCCATTTGGCTCACTAACTTCACACACCATCAGGCTTCCAAGCAGCTCTCAAGGAAACTCAGTTTTCACACTCTATGCTTAGTGCCCTTTGTATGGCTAGGACTGAAATGAACCTGGTAGAGCATCCCACACAAACGAATGCTCCACATGCGGGTTTCACATGCCACCAACTCCACATTCACAGGCAACTTCAGCGCCACAGCCGTTTTCAGATAGCCCTCAATGCAAAGGCTCTAGACGCAAATATTGGTGTGAGAGCTAATTCAATCAAGGAAACACTGCATGTTGGTGAAGGGCATATTGAAGAAGGATCAGCCGAGTGGTTTTTGTGGGAGAACAACTCCATTTGGCTCACTAACTTCACACACCATCAGGCTTCCAAGCAGCTCTCAAGGAAACTCAGTTTTCACACTCTATGCTTAGTGCCCTTTGAGTGCATTATCTAGGAATGAACCTGGTAGAGCATCCCACACAAACGAATGCTCCACATGCGGGTTTCACATGCCACCAACTCCACATTCACAGGCAACTTCAGCGCCACAGCCGTTTTCAGATAGCCCTCAATGCAAAGGCTCTAGACGCAAATATTGGTGTGAGAGCTAATTCAATCAAGGAAACACTGCATGTTGGTGAAGGGCATATTGAAGAAGGATCAGCCGAGTGGTTCTTGTGGGAGAACAACTCCATTTGGCTCACTAACTTCACACACCATCAGGCTTCCAAGCAGCTCTCAAGGAAACTCAGTTTTCACACTCTATGCTTAGTGCCCTTTGAGTGCATTATCTAGGAATGAACCTGGTAGAGCATCCCACACAAACGAATGCTCCACATGCGGGTTTCACATGCCACCAACTCCACATTCACAGGCAACTTCAGCGCCACAGCCGTTTTCAGATAGCCCTCAATGCAAAGGCTCTAGACGCAAATATTGGTGTGAGAGCTAATTCAATCAAGGAAACACTGCATGTTGGTGAAGGGCATATTGAAGAAGGATCAGCCGAGTGGTTCTTGTGGGAGAACAACTCCATTTGGCTCACTAACTTCACACACCATCAGGCTTCCAAGCAGCTCTCAAGGAAACTCAGTTTTCACACTCTATGCTTAGTGCCCTTTGTATGGCTAGGACTGAAATGAACCTGGTAGAGCATCCCACACAAACGAATGCTCCACATGCGGGTTTCACATGCCACCAACTCCACATTCACAGGCAACTTCAGCGCCACAGCCGTTTTCAGATAGCCCTCAATGCAAAGGCTCTAGACGCAAATATTGGTGTGAGAGCTAATTCAATCAAGGAAACACTGCATGTTGGTGAAGGGCATATTGAAGAAGGATCAGCCGAGTGGTTTTTGTGGGAGAACAACTCCATTTGGCTCACTAACTTCACACACCATCAGGCTTCCAAGCAGCTCTCAAGGAAACTCAGTTTTCACACTCTATGCTTAGTGCCCTTTGAGTGCATTATCTAGGAATGAACCTGGTAGAGCATCCCACACAAACGAATGCTCCACATGCGGGTTTCACATGCCACCAACTCCACATTCACAGGCAACTTCAGCGCCACAGCCGTTTTCAGATAGCCCTCAATGCAAAGGCTCTAGACGCAAATATTGGTGTGAGAGCTAATTCAATCAAGGAAACACTGCATGTTGGTGAAGGGCATATTGAAGAAGGATCAGCCGAGTGGTTCTTGTGGGAGAACAACTCCATTTGGCTCACTAACTTCACACACCATCAGGCTTCCAAGCAGCTCTCAAGGAAACTCAGTTTTCACACTCTATGCTTAGTGCCCCTTGTATGGCTAGGACTGAAATGAACCTGGTAGAGCATCCCACACAAACGAATGCTCCACATG
>NW_026701107.1:0-49140 GCF_030435755.1 Ochotona princeps | reverse complement strand
GGTTCATTCCTAGATAATGCACTCAAAGGGCACTAAGCATAGAGTGTGAAAACTGAGTTTCCTTGAGAGCTGCTTGGAAGCCCTGGTGGTGTGTGAAGTTAGTGAGCCAAATGGAGTTGTTCTCCCACAAGAACCACTCGGCTGATCCTTCTTCAATATGCCCTTCACCAACATGCAGTGTTTCCTTGATTGAATTAGCTCTCACACCAATATTTGCGTCTAGAGCCTCTGCATTGAGGGCTATCTGAAAACGGCTGTGGCGCTGAAGTTGCCTGTGAATGTGGAGTTGGTGGCATGTGAAACCCGCATGTGGAGCATTCGTTTGTGTGGGATGCGCTACCAGGTTCATTCCTAGATAATGCACTCAAAGGGCACTAAGCATAGAGTGTGAAAACTGAGTTTCCTTGAGAGCTGCTTGGAAGCCTGATGGTGTGTGAAGTTAGTGAGCCCAATGGAGTTGTTCTCCCACAAGAACCACTCGGCTGATCCTTCTTCAATATGCCCTTCACCAACATGCAGTGTTTCCTTGATTGAATTAGCTCTCACACCAATATTTGCGTCTAGAGCCTTTGCATTGAGGGCTATCTGAAAACGGCTGTGGCGCTGAAGTTGCCTGTCAATGTGGAGTTGGTGGCATGTGAAACCCGCATGTGGAGCATTCGTTTGTGTGGGATGCTAACCAAGCTTCATTTTAGTCCTAGGCACTCAAAGGGCACTAAGCATAGAGTGTGAAAATTGAGTTTCCTTGAGAGCTGCTTGGAAGCCTGATGGTGTGTGAAGTTAGTGAGCCAAATGGAGTTGTTCTCCCACAAGAACCACTCGGCTGATCCTTCTTCAATATGCCCTTCACCAACATGCAGTGTTTCCTTGATTGAATTAGCTCTCACACCAATATTTGCATCTAGAGCCTTTGCATTGAGGGCTATCTGAAAACGGCTGTGGCGCTGAAGTTGCCTGAGCATGTGGAGTTGGTGGCATGTGAAACCCGCATGTGGAGCATTCGTTTGTGTGGGATGCTCTACCAGGTTCATTCCTAGATAATGCACTCAAAGGGCACTAAGCATAGAGTGTGAAAACTGAGTTTCCTTGAGAGCTGCTTGGAAGCCTGATGGTGTGTGAAGTTAGTGAGCCAAATGGAGTTGTTCTCCCACAAGAACCACTCGGCTGATCCTTCTTCAATATGCCCTTCACCAACATGCAGTGTTTCCTTGATTGAATTAGCTCTCACACCAATATTTGCGTCTAGAGCCTTTGCATTGAGGGCTATCTGAAAACGGCTGTGGCGCTGAAGTTGCCTGTGAATGTGGAGTTGGTGGCATGTGAAACCTGCATGTGGAGCATTCGTTTGTGTGGGATGCTCTACCAGGTTCATTCCTAGATAATGCACTCAAAGGGCACTAAGCATAGAGTGTGAAAACTGAGTTTCCTTGAGAGCTGCTTGGAAGCCTGGTGGTGTGTGAAGTTAGTGAGCCAAATGGAGTTGTTCTCCCACAAGAACCACTCGGCTGATCCTTCTTCAATATGCCCTTCACCAACATGCAGTGTTTCCTTGATTGAATTAGCTCTCACACCAGTATTTGCGTCTAGATCCTTTGCATTGAGGGCTATCTGAAAACGGCTGTGGCGCTGAAGTTGCCTGAGAATGTGGAGTTGGTGGCATGTGAAACCCGCATGTGGAGCATTCGTTTGTGTGGGATGCTCTACCAGGTTCATTCCTAGATAATGCACTCAAAGGGCACTAAGCATAGAGTGCGAAAACTGAGTTTCCTTGAGAGCTGCTTGGAAGCCTGGTGGTGTGTGAAGTTAGTGAGCCAAATGGAGTTGTTCTCCCACAAGAACCACTCGGCTGATCCTTCTTCAATTGCCCTTCACCAACATGCAGTGTTTCCTTGATTGAATTAGCTCTCACACCAATATTTGCGTCTAGAGCCTTTGCATTGAGGGCTATCTGAAAACGGCTGTGGCGCTGAAGTTGCCTGTGAATGTGGAGTTGGTGGCATGTGAAACCCGCATGTGGAGCATTCGTTTGTGTGGGATGCGCTACCAGGTTCATTCCTAGATAATGCACTCAAAGGGCACTAAGCCTAGAGTGTGAAAACTGAGTTTCCTTGAGAGCTGCTTGGAAGCCTGATGGTGTGTGAAGTTAGTGAGCCAAATGGAGTTGTTCTCCCACAAGAACCACTCGGCTGATCCTTCTTCAATATGCCCTTCACCAACATGCAGTGTTTCCTTGATTGAATTAGCTCTCACACCAATATTTGCGTCTAGAGCCTTTGCATTGAGGGCTATCTGAAAACGGCTGTGGCGCTGAAGTTGCCTGAGAATGTGGAGTTGGTGGCATGTGAAACCCGCATGTGGAGCATTCGTTTGTGTGGGATGCTAACCAAGCTTCATTTTAGTCCTAGGCACTCAAAGGGCACTAAGCATAGAGTGTGAAAACTGAGTTTCCTTGAGAGCTGCTTGGAAGCTTGGTGGTGTGTGAAGTTAGTGAGCCAAATGGAGTTGTTCTCCCACAAGAACCACTCGGCTGATCCTTCTTCAATATGCCCTTCACCAACATGCAGTGTTTCCTTGATTGAATTAGCTCTCACACCAATATTTGCGTCTAGAGCCTTTGCATTGAGGGCTATCTGAAAATGGCTGTGGCGCTGAAGTTGCCTGAGCATGTGGAGTTGGTGGCATGTGAAACCCGCATGTGGAGCATTCGTTTGTGTGGGATGCTCTACCAGGTTCATTCCTAGATAATGCACTCAAAGGGCACTAAGCATAGAGTGTGAAAACTGAGTTTCCTTGAGAGCTGCTTGGAAGCCTGGTGGTGTGTGAAGTTAGTGAGCCAAATGGAGTTGTTCTCCCACAAGAACCACTCGGCTGATCCTTCTTCAATATGCCCTTCACCAACATGCAGTGTTTCCTTGATTGAATTAGCTCTCACACCAGTATTTGCGTCTAGATCCTTTGCATTGAGGGCTATCTGAAAACGGCTGTGGCGCTGAAGTTGCCTGAGAATGTGGAGTTGGTGGCATGTGAAACCCGCATGTGGAGCATTCGTTTGTGTGGGATGCTCTACCAGGTTCATTCCTAGATAATGCACTCAAAGGGCACTAAGCATAGAGTGTGAAAACTGAGTTTCCTTGAGAGCTGCTTGGAAGCCTGGTGGTGTGTGAAGTTAGTGAGCCAAATGGAGTTGTTCTCCCACAAGAACCACTCGGCTGATCCTTCTTCAATATGCCCTTCACCAACATGCAGTGTTTCCTTGATTGAATTAGCTCTCACACCAATATTTGCGTCTAGAGCCTCTGCATTGAGGGCTATCTGAAAACGGCTGTGGCGCTGAAGTTGCCTGTGAATGTGGAGTTGGTGGCATGTGAAACCCGCATGTGGAGCATTCGTTTGTGTGGGATGCGCTACCAGGTTCATTCCTAGATAATGCACTCAAAGGGCACTAAGCATAGAGTGTGAAAACTGAGTTTCCTTGAGAGCTGCTTGGAAGCCTGATGGTGTGTGAAGTTAGTGAGCCAAATGGAGTTGTTCTCCCACAAGAACCACTCGGCTGATCCTTCTTCAATATGCCCTTCACCAACATGCAGTGTTTCCTTGATTGAATTAGCTCTCACACCAATATTTGCGTCTAGAGCCTTTGCATTGAGGGCTATCTGAAAACGGCTGTGGCGCTGAAGTTGCCTGTCAATGTGGAGTTGGTGGCATGTGAAACCCGCATGTGGAGCATTCGTTTGTGTGGGATGCTCTACCAGGTTCATTCCTAGATAATACACTCAAAGGGCACTAAGCATAGAGTGTGAAAACTGAGTTTCCTTGAGAGCTGCTTGGAAGCCTGGTGGTGTGTGAAGTTAGTGAGCCAAATGGAGTTGTTCTCCCACAAGAACCACTCGGCTGATCCTTCTTCAATATGCCCTTCACCAACATGCAGTGTTTCCTTGATTGAATTAGCTCTCACACCAGTATTTGCGTCTAGATCCTTTGCATTGAGGGCTATCTGAAAACGGCTGTGGCGCTGAAGTTGCCTGAGAATGTGGAGTTGGTGGCATGTGAAACCCGCATGTGGAGCATTCGTTTGTGTGGGATGCTCTACCAGGTTCATTCCTAGATAATGCACTCAAAGGGCACTAAGCCTAGAGTGTGAAAACTGAGTTTCCTTGAGAGCTGCTTGGAAGCCTGGTGGTGTGTGAAGTTAGTGAGCCAAATGGAGTTGTTCTCCCACAAGAACCACTCGGCTGATCCTTCTTCAATATGCCCTTCACCAACATGCAGTGTTTCCTTGATTGAATTAGCTCTCACACCAATATTTGCGTCTAGAGCCTTTGCATTGAGGGCTATCTGAAAACGGCTGTGGCGCTGAAGTTGCCTGTCAATGTGGAGTTGGTGGCATGTGAAACCCGCATGTGGAGCATTCGTTTGTGTGGGATGCTAACCAAGCTTCATTTTAGTCCTAGGCACTCAAAGGGCACTAAGCATAGAGTGTGAAAACTGAGTTTCCTTGAGAGCTGCTTGGAAGCCTGGTGGTGTGTGAAGTTAGTGAGCCAAATGGAGTTGTTCTCCCACAAGAACCACTCGGCTGATCCTTCTTCAATATGCCCTTCACCAACATGCAGTGTTTCCTTGATTGAATTAGCTCTCACACCAATATTTGCGTCTAGAGCCTTTGCATTGAGGGCTATCTGAAAACGGCTGTGGCGCTGAAGTTGCCTGAGAATGTGGAGTTGGTGGCATGTGAAACCCGCATGTGGAGCATTCGTTTGTGTGGGATGCTCTACCAGGTTCATTCCTAGATAATGCACTCAAAGGGCACTAAGCATAGAGTGTGAAAACTGAGTTTCCTTGAGAGCTGCTTGGAAGCCTGATGGTGTGTGAAGTTAGTGAGCCAAATGGAGTTGTTCTCCCACAAGAACCACTCGGCTGATCCTTCTTCAATATGCCCTTCACCAACATGCAGTGTTTCCTTGATTGAATTAGCTCTCACACCAGTATTTGCGTCTAGAGCCTTTGCATTGAGGGCTATCTGAAAACGGCTGTGGCGCTGAAGTTGCCTGAGAATGTGGAGTTGGTGGCATGTGAAACCCGCATGTGGAGCATTCGTTTGTGTGGGATGCTCTACCAGCATCATTCCTAGATAATGCACTCAAAGGGCACTAAGCCTAGAGTGTGAAAACTGAGTTTCCTTGAGAGCTGCTTGGAAGCCTGATGGTGTGTGAAGTTAGTGAGCCAAATGGAGTTGTTCTCCCACAAGAACCACTCGGCTGATCCTTCTTCAATATGCCCTTCACCAACATGCAGTGTTTCCTTGATTGAATTAGCTCTCACACCAATATTTGCGTCTAGAGCCTTTGCATTGAGGGCTATCTGAAAACGGCTGTGGCGCTGAAGTTGCCTGAGAATGTGGAGTTGGTGGCATGTGAAACCCGCATGTGGAGCATTCGTTTGTGTGGGATGCTCTACCAGCTTCATTTTAGTCCTAGGCACTCAAAGGGCACTAAGCATAGAGTGTGAAAACTGAGTTTCCTTGAGAGCTGCTTGGAAGCCTGGTGGTGTGTGAAGTTAGTGAGCCAAATGGAGTTGTTCTCCCACAAGAACCACTCGGCTGATCCTTCTTCAATATGCCCTTCACCAACATGCAGTGTTTCCTTGATTGAATTAGCTCTCACACCAATATTTGCGTCTAGAGCCTTTGCATTGAGGGCTATCTGAAAACGGCTGTGGCGCTGAAGTTGCCTGAGAATGTGGAGTTGGTGGCATGTGAAACCCGCATGTGGAGCATTTGTTTGTGTGGGATGCTCTACCAGGTTCATTCCTAGATAATGCAGTCAAAGGGCACTAAGCATAGAATGTGAAAACTGAGTTTCCTTGAGAGCTGCTTGGAAGCCTGATGGTGTGTGAAGTTAGTGAGCCAAATGGAGTTGTTCTCCCACAAGAACCACTCGGCTGATCCTTCTTCAATATGCCCTTCACCAACATGCAGTGTTTCCTTGATTGAATTAGCTCTCACACCAGTATTTGCGTCTAGAGCCTTTGCATTGAGGGCTATCTGAAAACGGCTGTGGCGCTGAAGTTGCCTGAGAATGTGGAGTTGGTGGCATGTGAAACCCGCATGTGGAGCATTCGTTTGTGTGGGATGCTCTACCAGCATCATTCCTAGATAATGCACTCAAAGGGCACTAAGCCTAGAGTGTGAAAACTGAGTTTCCTTGAGAGCTGCGTGGAAGCCTGATGGTGTGTGAAGTTAGTGAGCCAAATGGAGTTGTTCTCCCACAAGAACCACTCGGCTGATCCTTCTTCAATATGCCCTTCACCAACATGCAGTGTTTCCTTGATTGAATTAGCTCTCACACCAATATTTGCGTCTAGAGCCTTTGCATTGAGGGCTATCTGAAAACGGCTGTGGCGCTGAAGTTGCCTGTGAATGTGGAGTTGGTGGCATGTGAAACCCGCATGTGGAGCATTCGTTTGTGTGGGATGCTCTACCAGGTTCATTCCTAGATAATGCACTCAAAGGGCACTAAGCATAGAGTGTGAAAACTGAGTTTCCTTGAGAGCTGCTTGGAAGCCTGATGGTGTGTGAAGTTAGTGAGCCAAATGGAGTTGTTCTCCCACAAGAACCACTCGGCTGATCCTTCTTCAATTTGCCCTTCACCAACATGCAGTGTTTCCTTGATTGAATTAGCTCTCACACCAATATTTGCGTCTAGAGCCCTTGCATTGAGGGCTATTTGAAAACAGCTGTGGCGCTGAAGTTGCCTGAGAATGTGGAGTTGGTGGCATGTGAAACCCGCATGTGGAGCATTCGTTTGTGTGGGATGCTCTACCAGGTTCATTCCTAGATAATGCACTCAAAGGGCACTAAGCCTAGAGTGTGAAAACTGAGTTTCCTTGAGAGCTGCTTGGAAGCCTGATGGTGTGTGAAGTTAGTGAGCCAAATGGAGTTGTTCTCCCACAAAAAACCACTCGGCCGATCCTTCTTCAATATGCCCTTCACCAACATGCAGTGTTTCCTTGATTGAATTAGCTCTCACACCAATATTTGCGTCTAGAGCCTTTGCATTGAGGGCTATCTGAAAACGGCTGTGGCGCTGAAGTTGCCTGTGAATGTGGAGTTGGTGGCATGTGAAACCCGCATGTGGAGCATTCGTTTGTGTGGGATGCTCACCAAGCTTCATTTCTGTCATAGGAACTCAAAGGGCACTAAGCATAGAGTGTGAAAACTGAGTTTCCTTGAGAGCTGCTTGGAAGCCTGATGGTGTGTGAAGTTAGTGAGCCAAATGGAGTTGTTCTCCCACAAGAACCACTCGGCTGATCCTTCTTCAATATGCCCTTCACCAACATGCAGTGTTTCCTTGATTGAATTAGCTCTCACACCAGTATTTGCGTCTAGAGCCTTTGCATTGAGGGCTATCTGAAAACGGCTGTGGCGCTGAAGTTGCCTGAGAATGTGGAGTTGGTGGCATGTGAAACCCGCATGTGGAGCATTCGTTTGTGTGGGATGCTCTACCAGGTTCATTCCTAGATAATGCACTCAAAGGGCACTAAGCATAGAGTGCGAAAACTGAGTTTCCTTGAGAGCTGCTTGGAAGCCTGGTGGTGTGTGAAGTTAGTGAGCCAAATGGAGTTGTTCTCCCACAAGAACCACTCGGCTGATCCTTCTTCAATTGCCCTTCACCAACATGCAGTGTTTCCTTGATTGAATTAGCTCTCACACCAATATTTGCGTCTAGAGCCTTTGCATTGAGGGCTATCTGAAAACGGCTGTGGCGCTGAAGTTGCCTGTGAATGTGGAGTTGGTGGCATGTGAAACCCGCATGTGGAGCATTCGTTTGTGTGGGATGCGCTACCAGGTTCATTCCTAGATAATGCACTCAAAGGGCACTAAGCCTAGAGTGTGAAATCTGAGTTTCCTTGAGAGCTGCTTGGAAGCCTGATGGTGTGTGAAGTTAGTGAGCCAAATGGAGTTGTTCTCCCACAAGAACCACTCGGCTGATCCTTCTTCAATATGCCCTTCACCAACATGCAGTGTTTCCTTGATTGAATTAGCTCTCACACCAATATTTGCGTCTAGAGCCTTTGCATTGAGGGCTATCTGAAAACGGCTGTGGCGCTGAAGTTGCCTGAGAATGTGGAGTTGGTGGCATGTGAAACCCGCATGTGGAGCATTCGTTTGTGTGGGATGCTAACCAAGCTTCATTTTAGTCCTAGGCACTCAAAGGGCACTAAGCATAGAGTGTGAAAACTGAGTTTCCTTGAGAGCTGCTTGGAAGCTTGGTGGTGTGTGAAGTTAGTGAGCCAAATGGAGTTGTTCTCCCACAAGAACCACTCGGCTGATCCTTCTTCAATATGCCCTTCACCAACATGCAGTGTTTCCTTGATTGAATTAGCTCTCACACCAATATTTGCGTCTAGAGCCTTTGCATTGAGGGCTATCTGAAAATGGCTGTGGCGCTGAAGTTGCCTGAGCATGTGGAGTTGGTGGCATGTGAAACCGCATGTGGAGCATTCGTTTGTGTGGGATGCTCTACCAGGTTCATTCCTAGATAATGCACTCAAAGGGCACTAAGCATAGAGTGTGAAAACTGAGTTTCCTTGAGAGCTGCTTGGAAGCCTGGTGGTGTGTGAAGTTAGTGAGCCAAATGGAGTTGTTCTCCCACAAGAACCACTCGGCTGATCCTTCTTCAATATGCCCTTCACCAACATGCAGTGTTTCCTTGATTGAATTAGCTCTCACACCAGTATTTGCGTCTAGATCCTTTGCATTGAGGGCTATCTGAAAACGGCTGTGGCGCTGAAGTTGCCTGAGAATGTGGAGTTGGTGGCATGTGAAACCCGCATGTGGAGCATTCGTTTGTGTGGGATGCTCTACCAGGTTCATTCCTAGATAATGCACTCAAAGGGCACTAAGCATAGAGTGTGAAAACTGAGTTTCCTTGAGAGCTGCTTGGAAGCCTGGTGGTGTGTGAAGTTAGTGAGCCAAATGGAGTTGTTCTCCCACAAGAACCACTCGGCTGATCCTTCTTCAATATGCCCTTCACCAACATGCAGTGTTTCCTTGATTGAATTAGCTCTCACACCAATATTTGCGTCTAGAGCCTCTGCATTGAGGGCTATCTGAAAACGGCTGTGGCGCTGAAGTTGCCTGTGAATGTGGAGTTGGTGGCATGTGAAACCCGCATGTGGAGCATTCGTTTGTGTGGGATGCGCTACCAGGTTCATTCCTAGATAATGCACTCAAAGGGCACTAAGCATAGAGTGTGAAAACTGAGTTTCCTTGAGAGCTGCTTGGAAGCCTGATGGTGTGTGAAGTTAGTGAGCCCAATGGAGTTGTTCTCCCACAAGAACCACTCGGCTGATCCTTCTTCAATATGCCCTTCACCAACATGCAGTGTTTCCTTGATTGAATTAGCTCTCACACCAATATTTGCGTCTAGAGCCTTTGCATTGAGGGCTATCTGAAAACGGCTGTGGCGCTGAAGTTGCCTGTCAATGTGGAGTTGGTGGCATGTGAAACCCGCATGTGGAGCATTCGTTTGTGTGGGATGCTCTACCAGGTTCATTCCTAGATAATACACTCAAAGGGCACTAAGCATAGAGTGTGAAAACTGAGTTTCCTTGAGAGCTGCTTGGAAGCCTGGTGGTGTGTGAAGTTAGTGAGCCAAATGGAGTTGTTCTCCCACAAGAACCACTCGGCTGATCCTTCTTCAATATGCCCTTCACCAACATGCAGTGTTTCCTTGATTGAATTAGCTCTCACACCAGTATTTGCGTCTAGATCCTTTGCATTGAGGGCTATCTGAAAACGGCTGTGGCGCTGAAGTTGCCTGAGAATGTGGAGTTGGTGGCATGTGAAACCCGCATGTGGAGCATTCGTTTGTGTGGGATGCTCTACCAGGTTCATTCCTAGATAATGCACTCAAAGGGCACTAAGCCTAGAGTGTGAAAACTGAGTTTCCTTGAGAGCTGCTTGGAAGCCTGGTAGTGTGTGAAGTTAGTGAGCCAAATGAGTTGTTCTCCCACAAGAACCACTCGGCTGATCCTTCTTCAATATGCCCTTCACCAACATGCAGTGTTTCCTTGATTGAATTAGCTCTCACACCAATATTTGCGTCTAGAGCCTTTGCATTGAGGGCTATCTGAAAACGGCTGTGGCGCTGAAGTTGCCTGTGAATGTGGAGTTGGTGGCATGTGAAACCCGCATGTGGAGCATTCGTATGTGTGGGATGCTAACCAAGCTTCATTTTAGTCCTAGGCACTCAAAGGGCACTAAGCATAGAGTGTGAAAACTGAGTTTCCTTGAGAGCTGCTTGGAAGCCTGATGGTGTGTGAAGTTAGTGAGCCAAATGGAGTTGTTCTCCCACAAGAACCACTCGGCTGATCCTTCTTCAATATGCCCTTCACCAACATGCAGTGTTTCCTTGATTGAATTAGCTCTCACACCAATATTTGCGTCTAGAGCCTTTGCATTGAGGGCTATCTGAAAACGGCTGTGGCGCTGAAGTTGCCTGTCAATGTGGAGTTGGTGGCATGTGAAACCCGCATGTGGAGCATTCGTTTGTGTGGGATGCTAACCAAGCTTCATTTTAGTCCTAGGCACTCAAAGGGCACTAAGCATAGAGTGTGAAAACTGAGTTTCCTTGAGAGCTGCTTGGAAGCCTGGTGGTGTGTGAAGTTAGTGAGCCAAATGGAGTTGTTCTCCCACAAGAACCACTCAGCTGATCCTTCTTCAATATGCCCTTCACCAACATGCAGTGTTTCCTTGATTGAATTAGCTCTCACACCAATATTTGCGTCTAGAGCCTTTGCATTGAGGGCTATCTGAAAACGGCTGTGGCGCTGAAGTTGCCTGAGAATGTGGAGTTGGTGGCATGTGAAACCCGCATGTGGAGCATTCGTTTGTGTGGGATGCTCTACCAGGTTCATTCCTAGATAATGCAGTCAAAGGGCACTAAGCATAGAGTGTGAAAACTGAGTTTCCTTGAGAGCTGCTTGGAAGCCTGATGGTGTGTGAAGTTAGTGAGCCAAATGGAGTTGTTCTCCCACAAGAACCACTCGGCTGATCCTTCTTCAATATGCCCTTCACCAACATGCAGTGTTTCCTTGATTGAATTAGCTCTCACACCAGTATTTGCGTCTAGAGCCTTTGCATTGAGGGCTATCTGAAAACGGCTGTGGCGCTGAAGTTGCCTGAGAATGTGGAGTTGGTGGCATGTGAAACCCGCATGTGGAGCATTCGTTTGTGTGGGATGCTCTACCAGCTTCATTTTAGTCCTAGGCACTCAAAGGGCACTAAGCATAGAGTGTGAAAACTGAGTTTCCTTGAGAGCTGCTTGGAAGCCTGGTGGTGTGTGAAGTTAGTGAGCCAAATGGAGTTGTTCTCCCACAAGAACCACTCGGCTGATCCTTCTTCAATATGCCCTTCACCAACATGCAGTGTTTCCTTGATTGAATTAGCTCTCACACCAATATTTGCGTCTAGAGCCTTTGCATTGAGGGCTATCTGAAAACGGCTGTGGCGCTGAAGTTGCCTGAGAATGTGGAGTTGGTGGCATGTGAAACCCGCATGTGGAGCATTTGTTTGTGTGGGATGCTCTACCAGGTTCATTCCTAGATAATGCAGTCAAAGGGCACTAAGCATAGAATGTGAAAACTGAGTTTCCTTGAGAGCTGCTTGGAAGCCTGATGGTGTGTGAAGTTAGTGAGCCAAATGGAGTTGTTCTCCCACAAGAACCACTCGGCTGATCCTTCTTCAATATGCCCTTCACCAACATGCAGTGTTTCCTTGATTGAATTAGCTCTCACACCAGTATTTGCGTCTAGAGCCTTTGCATTGAGGGCTATCTGAAAACGGCTGTGGCGCTGAAGTTGCCTGAGAATGTGGAGTTGGTGGCATGTGAAACCCGCATGTGGAGCATTCGTTTGTGTGGGATGCTCTACCAGCATCATTCCTAGATAATGCACTCAAAGGGCACTAAGCCTAGAGTGTGAAAACTGAGTTTCCTTGAGAGCTGCGTGGAAGCCTGATGGTGTGTGAAGTTAGTGAGCCAAATGGAGTTGTTCTCCCCACAAGAACCACTCGGCTGATCCTTCTTCAATATGCCCTTCACCAACATGCAGTGTTTCCTTGATTGAATTAGCTCTCACACCAATATTTGCGTCTAGAGCCTTTGCATTGAGGGCTATCTGAAAACGGCTGTGGCGCTGAAGTTGCCTGTGAATGTGGAGTTGGTGGCATGTGAAACCCGCATGTGGAGCATTCGTTTGTGTGGGATGCTCTACCAGGTTCATTCCTAGATAATGCACTCAAAGGGCACTAAGCATAGAGTGTGAAAACTGAGTTTCCTTGAGAGCTGCTTGGAAGCCTGATGGTGTGTGAAGTTAGTGAGCCAAATGGAGTTGTTCTCCCACAAGAACCACTCGGCTGATCCTTCTTCAATATGCCCTTCACCAACATGCAGTGTTTCCTTGATTGAATTAGCTCTCACACCAATATTTGCGTCTAGAGCCCTTGCATTGAGGGCTATTTGAAAACAGCTGTGGCGCTGAAGTTGCCTGAGAATGTGGAGTTGGTGGCATGTGAAACCCGCATGTGGAGCATTCGTTTGTGTGGGATGCTCTACCAGGTTCATTCCTAGATAATGCACTCAAAGGGCACTAAGCCTAGAGTGTGAAAACTGAGTTTCCTTGAGAGCTGCTTGGAAGCCTGATGGTGTGTGAAGTTAGTGAGCCAAATGGAGTTGTTCTCCCACAAAAAACCACTCGGCCGATCCTTCTTCAATATGCCCTTCACCAACATGCAGTGTTTCCTTGATTGAATTAGCTCTCACACCAATATTTGCGTCTAGAGCCTTTGCATTGAGGGCTATCTGAAAACGGCTGTGGCGCTGAAGTTGCCTGTGAATGTGGAGTTGGTGGCATGTGAAACCCGCATGTGGAGCATTCGTTTGTGTGGGATGCTCACCAAGCTTCATTTCTGTCATAGGAACTCAAAGGGCACTAAGCATAGAGTGTGAAAACTGAGTTTCCTTGAGAGCTGCTTGGAAGCCTGATGGTGTGTGAAGTTAGTGAGCCAAATGGAGTTGTTCTCCCACAAGAACCACTCGGCTGATCCTTCTTCAATATGCCCTTCACCAACATGCAGTGTTTCCTTGATTGAATTAGCTCTCACACCAATATTTGCGTCTAGAGCCTTTGCATTGAGGGCTATCTGAAAACGGCTGTGGCGCTGAAGTTGCCTAAGAATGTGGAGTTGGTGGCATGTGAAACCCGCATGTGGAGCATTCGTTTGTTGTGGATGCTCACCAACCTTCATTTCAGTCCTATGTACTCAAAAGGCACTAAGCATAGAGTGTGAAAACTGAGTTTCCTTGAGAGCTGCTTGGAAGCCTAGTGGCGTGTGAAGTTAGTGAGCCAAATGGAGTTGTTCTCCCACAAGAACCACTCGGCTGATCCTTCTTCAATATGCCCTTCACAAACATGCAGTGTTTCCTTGATTGAATTAGCTCTCACACCAATATTTGCGTCTAGAGCCTTTGCATTGAGGGCTATCTGAAAACGGCTGTCTCGCTGAATTTGCCTGTGAATGTGGATTTGGTGGCATGTGAAACCCGCATGTGGAGCATTCGTTTGTGTGGGATGCTCTACCAGGTTCATTCCTAGATAATGCACTCAAAGGGCACTAAGCATAGAGTGTGAAAACTGAGTTTCCTTGAGAGCTGCTTATAAGCCTGATGGTGTGTGAAGTTAGTGAGCCAAATGGAGTTGTTCTCCCACAAGAACCACTCGGCTGATCCTTCTTCAATATGCCCTTCACCAACATGCAGTGTTTCCTTGATTGAATTAGCTCTCACACCAATATTTGCGTCTAGAGCCTTTGCTTTGAGGGCTATCTGAAAACGGCTGTGGCGCTGAAGTTGCCTGAGAATGTGGAGTTGGTGGCATGTGAAACCCGCATGTGGAGCATTCGTTTGTGTGGGATGCTCTACCAGGTTCATTCCTAGATAATGCACTCAAAGGGCACTAAGCATAGAGTGTGAAAACTGAGTTTCCTTGAGAGCTGCTTGGAAGCCTGATGGTGTGTGAAGTTAGTGAGCCAAATGGAGTTGTTCTCCCACAAGAACCACTCGGCTGATCCTTCTTCAATATGCCCTTCACCAACATGCAGTGTTTCCTTGATTGAATTAGCTCTCACACCAGTATTTGCGTCTAGAGCCTTTGCATTGAGGGCTATCTGAAAACGGCTGTGGCGCTGAAGTTGCCTGAGAATGTGGAGTTGGTGGCATGTGAAACCCGCATGTGGAGCATTCGTTTGTGTGGGATGCTCTACCAGCATCATTCCTAGATAATGCACTCAAAGGGCACTAAGCCTAGAGTGTGAAAACTGAGTTTCCTTGAGAGCTGCTTGGAAGCCTGATGGTGTGTGAAGTTAGTGAGCCAAATGGAGTTGTTCTCCCACAAAAAACCACTCGGCCGATCCTTCTTCAATATGCCCTTCACCAACATGCAGTGTTTCCTTGATTGAATTAGCTCTCACACCAATATTTGCGTCTAGAGCCTTTGCATTGAGGGCTATCTGAAAACGGCTGTGGCGCTGAAGTTGCCTGTGAATGTGGAGTTGGTGGCATGTGAAACCCGCATGTGGAGCATTCGTTTGTGTGGGATGCTCACCAAAATTCATTTCAGTCATAGGAACTCAAAGGGCACTAAGCATAGAGTGTGAAAACTGAGTTTCCTTGAGAGCTGCTTGGAAGCCTGATGGTGTGTGAAGTTAGTGAGCCAAATGGAGTTGTTCTCCCACAAGAACCACTCGGCTGATCCTTCTTCAATATGCCCTTCACCAACATGCAGTGTTTCCTTGATTGAATTAGCTCTCACACCAATATTTGCGTCTAGAGCCTTTGCATTGAGGGCTATCTGAAAACGGCTGTGGCGCTGAAGTTGCCTAAGAATGTGGAGTTGGTGGCATGTGAAACCCGCATGTGGAGCATTCGTTTGTTGTGGATGCTCACCAACCTTCATTTCAGTCCTATGTACTCAAAAGGCACTAAGCATAGAGTGTGAAAACTGAGTTTCCTTGAGAGCTGCTTGGAAGCCTAGTGGCGTGTGAAGTTAGTGAGCCAAATGGAGTTGTTCTCCCACAAGAACCACTCGGCTGATCCTTCTTCAATATGCCCTTCACAAACATGCAGTGTTTCCTTGATTGAATTAGCTCTCACACCAATATTTGCGTCTAGAGCCTTTGCATTGAGGGCTATCTGAAAACGGCTGTCTCGCTGAATTTGCCTGTGAATGTGGATTTGGTGGCATGTGAAACCCGCATGTGGAGCATTCGTTTGTGTGGGATGCTCTACCAGGTTCATTCCTAGATAATGCACTCAAAGGGCACTAAGCATAGAGTGTGAAAACTGAGTTTCCTTGAGAGCTGCTTATAAGCCTGATGGTGTGTGAAGTTAGTGAGCCAAATGGAGTTGTTCTCCCACAAGAACCACTCGGCTGATCCTTCTTCAATATGCCCTTCACCAACATGCAGTGTTTCCTTGATTGAATTAGCTCTCACACCAATATTTGCGTCTAGAGCCTTTGCTTTGAGGGCTATCTGAAAACGGCTGTGGCGCTGAAGTTGCCTGAGAATGTGGAGTTGGTGGCATGTGAAACCCGCATGTGGAGCATTCGTTTGTGTGGGATGCTCTACCAGGTTCATTCCTAGATAATGCACTCAAAGGGCACTAAGCATAGAGTGTGAAAACTGAGTTTCCTTGAGAGCTGCTTGGAAGCCTGATGGTGTGTGAAGTTAGTGAGCCAAATGGAGTTGTTCTCCCACAAGAACCACTCGGCTGATCCTTCTTCAATATGCCCTTCACCAACATGCAGTGTTTCCTTGATTGAATTAGCTCTCACACCAATATTTGCGTCTAGAGCCTTTGCATTGAGGGCTATCTGAAAACGGCTGTGGCGCTGAAGTTGCCTGTGAATGTGGAGTTGGTGGCATGTGAAACCCGCATGTGGAGCATTCGTTTGTGTGGGATGCTCTACCAGGTTCATTCCTAGATAATGCACTCAAAGGGCACTAAGCATAGAGTTGAAAACTGAGTTTCCTTGAGAGCTGCTTGGAAGCCTGATGGTGTGTGCAGTTAGTGAGCCAAATGGAGTTGTTCTCCCACAAGAACCACTTGGCTGATCCTTCTTCATTATGCACTTCACCAACATGCAGTGTTTCCTTGATTGAATTAGCTCTCACACCAGTATTTGCGTCTAGAGCCTTTGCATTGAGGGCTATCTGAAAACGGCTGTGGCGCTGAAGTTGCCTGAGAATGTGGAGTTGGTGGCATGTGAAACCCGCATGTAGGGAAGCATTCGTTTGTGTGGGATGCTCTACCAGGTTCATTCCTAGATAATTCACTCAAAGGGCACTAAGCATAGAGTGTGAAAACTGAGTTTCCTTGAGAGCTGCTTGGAAGCCTGATGGTGTGTGAAGTTAGTGAGCCAAATGGAGTTGTTCTCCCACAAGAACCACTCGGCTGATCCTTCTTCAATATGCCCTTCACCAACATGCAGTGTTTCCTTGATTGAATTAGCTCTCACACCAGTATTTGCGTCTAGATCCTTTGCATTGAGGGCTATCTGAAAACGGCTGTGGCGCTGAAGTTGCCTGAGAATGTGTAGTTGGTGGCATGTGAAACCCGCATGTGGAGCATTCGTTTGTGTGGGATGCTCTACCAGGTTCATTCCTAGATAATGCAGTCAAAGGGCACTAAGCCTAGAGTGTGAAAACTGAGTTTCCTTGAGAGCTGCTTGGAAGCCTGGTGGTGTGTGAAGTTAGTGAGCCAAATGGAGTTGTTCTCCCACAAGAACCACTCGGCTGATCCTTCTTCAATATGCCCTTCACCAACATGCAGTGTTTCCTTGATTGAATTAGCTCTCACACCAATATTTGCGTCTAGAGCCTTTGCATTGAGGGCTATCTGAAAACGGCTGTGGCGCTGAAGTTGCCTGTGAATGTGGAGTTGGTGGCATGTGAAACCCGCATGTGGAGCATTCGTTTGTGTGGGATGCTCTACCAGGTTCATTCCTAGATAATGCACTCAAAGGGCACTAAGCCTAGAGTGTGAAAACTGAGTTTCCTTGAGAGCTGCTTGGAAGCCTGATGGTGTGTGAAGTTAGTGAGCCAAATGGAGTTGTTCTCCCACAAGAACCACTCGGCTGATCCTTCTTCAATATGCCCTTCACCAACATGCAGTGTTTCCTTGATTGAATTAGCTCTCACACCAATATTTGCGTCTAGAGCCTTTGCATTGAGGGCTATCTGAAAACGGCTGTGGCGCTGAAGTTGCCTGTGAATGTGGAGTTGGTGGCATGTGAAACCCGCATGTGGAGCATTCGTTTGTGTGGGATGCTCTACCAGGTTCATTCCTAGATAATGCACTCAAAGGGCACTAAGCATAGAGTTGAAAACTGAGTTTCCTTGAGAGCTGCTTGGAAGCCTGATGGTGTGTGAAGTTAGTGAGCCAAATGGAGTTGTTCTCCCACAAGAACCACTTGGCTGATCCTTCTTCATTATGCACTTCACCAACATGCAGTGTTTCCTTGATTGAATTAGCTCTCACACCAGTATTTGCGTCTAGAGCCTTTGCATTGAGGGCTATCTGAAAACGGCTGTGGCGCTGAAGTTGCCTGAGAATGTGGAGTTGGTGGCATGTGAAACCCGCATGTGGAGCATTCGTTTGTGTGGGATGCTCTACCAGGTTCATTCCTAGATAATGCACTCAAAGGGCACTAAGCATAGAGTGTGAAAACTGAGTTTCCTTGAGAGCTGCTTGGAAGCCTGATGGTGTGTGAAGTTAGTGAGCCAAATGGAGTTGTTCTCCCACAAGAACCACTCGGCTGATCCTTCTTCAATATGCCCTTCACCAACATGCAGTGTTTCCTTGATTGAATTAGCTCTCACACCAGTATTTGCGTCTAGATCCTTTGCATTGAGGGCTATCTGAAAACGGCTGTGGCGCTGAAGTTGCCTGAGAATGTGTAGTTGGTGGCATGTGAAACCCGCATGTGGAGCATTCGTTTGTGTGGGATGCTCTACCAGGTTCATTCCTAGATAATGCACTCAAAGGGCACTAAGCATAGAGTGTGAAAACTGAGTTTCCTTGAGAGCTGCTTGGAAGCCTGGTGGTGTGTGAAGTTAGTGAGCCAAATCGAGTTGTTCTCCCACAAGAACCACTCGGCTGATCCTTCTTCAATATGCCCTTCACCAACATGCAGTGTTTCCTTGATTGAATTAGCTCTCACACCAATATTTGCGTCTAGAGCCTTTGCATTGAGGGCTATGTGAAAACGGCTGTGGCGCTGAAGTTGCCTGTGAATGTGGAGTTGGTGGCATGTGAAACCCGCATGTGGAGCATTCGTTTGTGTGGGATGCTCTACCAGGTTCATTCCTAGATAATGCACTCAAAGGGCACTAAGCCTAGAGTGTGAAAACTGAGTTTCCTTGAGAGCTGCTTGGAAGCCTGATGGTGTGTGAAGTTAGTGAGCCCAATGGAGTTGTTCTCCCACAAGAACCACTCGGCTGATCCTTCTTCAATATGCCCTTCACCAACATGCAGTGTTTCCTTGATTGAATTAGCTCTCACACCAATATTTGCGTCTAGAGCCTTTGCATTGAGGGCTATCTGAAAACGGCTGTGGCGCTGAAGTTGCCCTGTGAATGTGGAGTTGGTGGCATGTGAAACCGCATGTGGAGCATTCGTTTGTGTGGGATGCTAACCAAGCTTCATTTTAGTCCTAGGCACTCAAAGGGCACTAAGCATAGAGTGTGAAAACTGAGTTTCCTTGAGAGCTGCTTGGAAGCCTGGTGGTGTGTGAAGTTAGTGAGCCAAATGGAGTTGTTCTCCCACAAGAACCACTCGGCTGATCCTTCTTCAATATGCCCTTCACCAACATGCAGTGTTTCCTTGATTGAATTAGCTCTCACACCAATATTTGCGTCTAGAGCCTTTGCATTGAGGGCTATCTGAAAACAGCTGTGGCGCTGAAGTTGCCTGAGAATGTGGAGTTGGTGGCATGTGAAACCCGCATGTGGAGCATTCGTTTGTGTGGGATGCTCTACCAGGTTCATTCCTAGATAATGCAGTCAAAGGGCACTAAGCATAGAGTGTGAAAACTGAGTTTCCTTGAGAGCTGCTTGGAAGCCTGATGGTGTGTGAAGTTAGTGAGCCAAATGGAGTTGTTCTCCCACAAGAACCACTCGGCTGATCCTTCTTCAATATGCCCTTCACCAACATGCAGTGTTTCCTTGATTGAATTAGCTCTCACACCAGTATTTGCGTCTAGAGCCTTTGCATTGAGGGCTATCTGAAAACGGCTGTGGCGCTGAAGTTGCCTGAGAATGTGGAGTTGGTGGCATGTGAAACCCGCATGTGGAGCATTCGTTTGTGTGCGATGCTCTACCAGCATCATTCCTAGATAATGCACTCAAAGGGCACTAAGCCTAGAGTGTGAAAACTGAGTTTCCTTGAGAGCTGCGTGGAAGCCTGATGGTGTGTGAAGTTAGTGAGCCAAATGGAGTTGTTCTCCCACAAGAACCACTCGGCTGATCCTTCTTCAATATGCCCTTCACCAACATGCAGTGTTTCCTTGATTGAATTAGCTCTCACACCAATATTTGCGTCTAGAGCCTTTGCATTGAGGGCTATCTTAAAACGGCTGTGGTGCTGAAGTTGCCTGTGAATGTGGAGTTGGTGGCATGTGAAACCCGCATGTGGAGCATTCGTTTGTGTGGGATGCTCTACCAGGTTCAATCCTAGATAATGCACTCAAAGGGCACTAAGCCTAGAGTGTGAAAACTGAGTTTCCTTGAGAGCTGTTTGGAAGCCTGATGGTGTGTGAAGTTAGTGAGCCAAATGGAGTTGTTCTCCCACAAGAACCACTCGGCTCATCCTTCTTCAATATGCCCTTCACCAACATGCAGTGTTTCCTTGATTGAATTAGCTCTCACACCAATATTTGCGTCTAGAGCCTTTGCATTGAGGGCTATCTGAAAACGGCTGTGGCGCTGAAGTTGCCTGTCAATGTGGAGTTGGTGGCATGTGAAACCCGCATGTGGAGCATTCGTTTGTGTGGGATGCTCTACCAGGTTCATTCCTAGATAATGCACTCAAAGGGCACTAAGCATAGAGTTGAAAACTGAGTTTCCTTGAGAGCTGCTTGGAAGCCTGATGGTGTGTCAAGTTAGTGAGCCAAATGGAGTTGTTCTCCCAGAAGAACCACTTGGCTGATCCTTCTTCAATATGCCCTTCACCAACATGCAGTGTTTCCTTGATTGAATTAGCTCTCACACCAGTATTTGCGTCTAGAGCCTTTGCATTGAGGGCTATCTGAAAACGGCTGTGGCACTGAAGTTGCCTGAGAATGTGGAGTTGGTGGCATGTGAAACCCGCATGTGGAGCATTCGTTTGTGTGGGATGCTCTACCAGGTTCATTCCTAGATAATGCACTCAAAGGGCACTAAGCCTAGAGTGTGAAAACTGAGTTTCCTTGAGAGCTGCTTGGAAGCCTGATGGTGTGTGAAGTTAGTGAGCCAAATGGAGTTGTTCTCCCACAAAAAACCACTCGGCTGATCCTTCTTCAATATGCCCTTCAACAACATGCAGTGTTTCCTTGATTGAATTAGCTCTCACACCAATATTTGCGTCTAGAGCCTTTGCATTGAGGGCTATCTGAAAACGGCTGTGGCGCTGAAGTTGCCTGTGAATGTGGAGTTGGTGGCATGTGAAACCCGCATGTGGAGCATTCGTTTGTGTGGGATGCTCTACCAGGTTCATTCCTAGATAATGCACTCAAAGGGCACTAAGCCTAGAGTGTGAAAACTGAGTTTCCTTGAGAGCTGTTTGGAAGCCTGATGGTGTGTGAAGTTAGTGAGCCAAATGGAGTTGTTCTCCCACAAGAACCACTCGGCTGATCCTTCTTCAATATGCCCTTCACCAACATGCAGTATTTCCTTGATTGAATTAGCTCTCACACCAGTATTTGCGTCTAGAGCCTTTGCATTGAGGGCTATCTGAAAACGGCTGTGGCGCTGAAGTTGCCTGTGAATGTGGAGTTGGTGGCATGTGAAACCCGCATGTGGAGCATTCGTTTGTGTGGGATGCTCTACCAGGTTCATTCCTAGATAATGCACTCAAAGGGCACTAAGCCTAGAGTGTGAAAACTGAGTTTCCTTGAGAGCTGCTTGGAAGCCTGATGGTGTGTGAAGTTAGTGAGCCAAATGGAGTTGTTCTCCCACAAAAAACCACTCGGCTGATCCTTCTTCAATATGCCCTTCAACAACATGCAGTGTTTCCTTGATTGAATTAGCTCTCACACCAATATTTGCGTCTAGAGCCTTTGCATTGAGGGCTATCTGAAAACGGCTGTGGCGCTGAAGTTGCCTGTGAATGTGGAGTTGGTGGCATGTGAAACCCGCATGTGGAGCATTCGTTTGTGTGGGATGCTCTACCAGGTTCATTCCTAGATAATGCACTCAAAGGGCACTAAGCCTAGAGTGTGAAAACTGAGTTTCCTTGAGAGCTGTTTGGAAGCCTGATGGTGTGTGAAGTTAGTGAGCCAAATGGAGTTGTTCTCCCACAAGAACCACTCGGCTGATCCTTCTTCAATATGCCCTTCACCAACATGCAGTGTTTCCTTGATTGAATTAGCTCTCACACCAGTATTTGCGTCTAGAGCCTTTGCATTGAGGGCTATCTGAAAACGGCTGTGGCGCTGAAGTTGCCTGTGAATGTGGAGTTGGTGGCATGTGAAACCCGCATGTGGAGCATTCGTTTGTGTGGGATGCTCTACCAGGTTCATTCCTAGATAATGCACTCAAAGGGCACTAAGCATAGAGTTGAAAACTGAGTTTCCTTGAGAGCTGCTTGGAAGCCTGATGGTGTGTCAAGTTAGTGAGCCAAATGGAGTTGTTCTCCCAGAAGAACCACTTGGCTGATCCTTCTTCATTTTGCCCTTCACCAACATGCAGTGATTCCTTGATTGAATTAGCTCTCACACCAATATTTGCGTCTAGAGCCTTTGCATTGAGGGCTATCTGAAAACGGCTGTGGTGCTGAAGTTGCCTGTGAATGTGGAGTTGGTGGCATGTGAAACCCGCATGTGGAGCATTCGTTTGTGTGGGATGCTCTACCAGGTTCATTCCTAGATAATGCACTCAAAGGGCACTAAGCCTAGAGTGTGAAAACTGAGTTTCCTTGAGAGCTGTTTGGAAGCCTGATGGTGTGTGAAGTTAGTGAGCCAAATGGAGTTGTTCTCCCACAAGAACCACTCGGCTGATCCTTCTTCAATATGCCCTTCACCAACATGCAGTGTTTCCTTGATTGAATTAGCTCTCACACCAGTATTTGCGTCTAGAGCCTTTGCATTGAGGGCTATCTGAAAACGGCTGTGGCGCTGAAGTTGCCTGAGAATGTGGAGTTGGTGGCATGTGAAACCCGCATGTGGAGCATTCGTTTGTGTGGGATGCTCTACCAGGTTCATTCCTAGATAATGCACTCAAAGGGCACTAAGCATAGACTGTGAAAACTGAGTTTCCTTGAGAGCTGCTTGGAAGCCTGATGGTGTGTGAAGTTAGTGAGCCAAATGGAGTTGTTCTCCCACAAAAAACCACTCGGCTGATCCTTCTTCAATATGCCCTTCACCAACATTCAGTGTTTCCTTGATTGAATTAGCTCTCACACCAATATTTGCGTCTAGAGCCTTTGCATTGAGGGCTATCTGAAAACGGCTGTGGTGCTGAAGTTGCCTGTGAATGTGGAGTTGGTGGCATGTGAAACCCGCATGTGGAGCATTCGTTTGTGTGGGATGCTCTACCAGGTTCAATCCTAGATAATGCACTCAAAGGGCACTAAGCCTAGAGTGTGAAAACTGAGTTTCCTTGAGAGCTGTTTGGAAGCCTGATGGTGTGTGAAGTTAGTGAGCCAAATGGAGTTGTTCTCCCACAAGAACCACTCGGCTGATCCTTCTTCAATATGCCCTTCACCAACATGCAGTGTTTCCTTGATTGAATTAGCTCTCACACCAGTATTTGCGTCTAGAGCCTTTGCATTGAGGGCTATCTGAAAACGGCTGTGGCGCTGAAGTTGCCTGTGAATGTGGAGTTGGTGGCATGTGAAACCCGCATGTGGAGCATTCGTTTGTGTGGGATGCTCTACCAGGTTCATTCCTAGATAATGCACTCAAAGGGCACTAAGCATAGAGTTGAAAACTGAGTTTCCTTGAGAGCTGCTTGGAAGCCTGATGGTGTGTCAAGTTAGTGAGCCAAATGGAGTTGTTCTCCCAGAAGAACCACTTGGCTGATCCTTCTTCATTATTCCCTTCACCAACATGCAGTGTTTCCTTGATTGAATTAGCTCTCACACCAGTATTTGCGTCTAGAGCCTTTGCATTGAGGGCTATCTGAAAACGGCTGTGGCGCTGAAGTTGCCTGAGAATGTGGAGTTGGTGGCATGTGAAACCCGCATGTGGAGCATTCGTTTGTGTGGGATGCTCTACCAGGTTCATTCCTAGATAATGCACTCAAAGGGCACTAAGCCTAGAGTGTGAAAACTGAGTTTCCTTGAGAGCTGCTTGGAAGCCTGATGGTGTGTGAAGTTAGTGAGCCAAATGGAGTTGTTCTCCCACAAGAACCACTCGGCTGATCCTTCTTCAATATGCCTTCACCAACATGCAGTGTTTCCTTGATTGAATTAGCTCTCACACCAATATTTGCGTCTAGAGCCTTTGCATTGAGGGCTATCTGAAAACGGCTGTGGCGCTGAAGTTGCCTGT
The DNA here is from genome assembly GCF_030435755.1 of Ochotona princeps. Lineage (NCBI taxonomy): Eukaryota > Metazoa > Chordata > Mammalia > Lagomorpha > Ochotonidae > Ochotona > Ochotona princeps. Next base: position 25,335 of record NW_026701107.1, on the reverse strand, counting down.
GAATGTGGAGTTGGTGGCATGTGAAACCCGCATGTGGAGCATTCGTTTGTGTGGGATGCTCTACCAGGTTCATTCCTAGATAATGCACTCAAAGGGCACTAAGCATAGAGTTGAAAACTGAGTTTCCTTGAGAGCTGCTTGGAAGCCTGATGGTGTGTCAAGTTAGTGAGCCAAATGGAGTTGTTCTCCCAGAAGAACCACTTGGCTGATCCTTCTTCATTTTGCCCTTCACCAACATGCAGTGATTCCTTGATTGAATTAGCTCTCACACCAATATTTGCGTCTAGAGCCTTTGCATTGAGGGCTATCTGAAAACGGCTGTGGTGCTGAAGTTGCCTGTGAATGTGGAGTTGGTGGCATGTGAAACCCGCATGTGGAGCATTCGTTTGTGTGGGATGCTCTACCAGGTTCATTCCTAGATAATGCACTCAAAGGGCACTAAGCCTAGAGTGTGAAAACTGAGTTTCCTTGAGAGCTGTTTGGAAGCCTGATGGTGTGTGAAGTTAGTGAGCCAAATGGAGTTGTTCTCCCACAAGAACCACTCGGCTGATCCTTCTTCAATATGCCCTTCACCAACATGCAGTGTTTCCTTGATTGAATTAGCTCTCACACCAGTATTTGCGTCTAGAGCCTTTGCATTGAGGGCTATCTGAAAACGGCTGTGGCGCTGAAGTTGCCTGAGAATGTGGAGTTGGTGGCATGTGAAACCCGCATGTGGAGCATTCGTTTGTGTGGGATGCTCTACCAGGTTCATTCCTAGATAATGCACTCAAAGGGCACTAAGCCTAGAGTGTGAAAACTGAGTTTCCTTGAGAGCTGCTTGGAAGCCTGATGGTGTGTGAAGTTAGTGAGCCAAATGGAGTTGTTCTCCCACAAAAAACCACTCGGCTGATCCTTCTTCAATATGCCCTTCACCAACATTCAGTGTTTCCTTGATTGAATTAGCTCTCACACCAATATTTGCGTCTAGAGCCTTTGCATTGAGGGCTATCTGAAAACGGCTGTGGTGCTGAAGTTGCCTGTGAATGTGGAGTTGGTGGCATGTGAAACCCGCATGTGGAGCATTCGTTTGTGTGGGATGCTCTACCAGGTTCAATCCTAGATAATGCACTCAAAGGGCACTAAGCCTAGAGTGTGAAAACTGAGTTTCCTTGAGAGCTGTTTGGAAGCCTGATGGTGTGTGAAGTTAGTGAGCCAAATGGAGTTGTTCTCCACAAGAACCACTCGGCTGATCCTTCTTCAATATGCCCTTCACCAACATGCAGTGTTTCCTTGATTGAATTAGCTCTCACACCAGTATTTGCGTCTAGAGCCTTTGCATTGAGGGCTATCTGAAAACGGCTGTGGCGCTGAAGTTGCCTGTGAATGTGGAGTTGGTGGCATGTGAAACCCGCATGTGGAGCATTCGTTTGTGTGGGATGCTCTACCAGGTTCATTCCTAGATAATGCACTCAAAGGGCACTAAGCATAGAGTTGAAAACTGAGTTTCCTTGAGAGCTGCTTGGAAGCCTGATGGTGTGTCAAGTTAGTGAGCCAAATGGAGTTGTTCTCCCAGAAGAACCACTTGGCTGATCCTTCTTCATTATTCCCTTCACCAACATGCAGTGTTTCCTTGATTGAATTAGCTCTCACACCAGTATTTGCGTCTAGAGCCTTTGCATTGAGGGCTATCTGAAAACGGCTGTGGCGCTGAAGTTGCCTGAGAATGTGGAGTTGGTGGCATGTGAAACCCGCATGTGGAGCATTCGTTTGTGTGGGATGCTCTACCAGGTTCATTCCTAGATAATGCACTCAAAGGGCACTAAGCCTAGAGTGTGAAAACTGAGTTTCCTTGAGAGCTGCTTGGAAGCCTGATGGTGTGTGAAGTTAGTGAGCCAAATGAGTTGTTCTCCCACAAGAACCACTCGGCTGATCCTTCTTCAATATGCCCTTCACCAACATGCAGTGTTTCCTTGATTGAATTAGCTCTCACACCAATATTTGCGTCTAGAGCCTTTGCATTGAGGGCTATCTGAAAACGGCTGTGGCGCTGAAGTTGCCTGTCAATGTGGAGTTGGTGGCATGTGAAACCCGCATGTGGAGCATTCGTTTGTGTGGGATGCTCTACCAGGTTCATTCCTAGATAATGCATTCAAAGGGCACTAAGCATAGAGTGTGAAACTGAGTTTCCTTGAGAGCTGCTTGGAAGCATGGTGGTGTGTGAAGTTAGTGAGCCAAATGGAGTTGTTCTCCCACAAAAACCACTCGGCTGATCCTTCTTCAATATGCCCTTCACCAACATGCAGTGTTTCCTTGATTGAATTAGCTCTCACACCAATATTTGCGTCTAGAGCCTTTGCATTGAGGGCTATCTGAAAACGGCTGTGGCGCTGAAGTTGCCTGTGAATGTGGAGTTGGTGGCATGTGAAACCCGCATGTGGAGCATTCGTTTGTGTGGGATGTTCTACAAGGTTCATTCCTAGATAATGCACTCAAAGGGCACTAAGCATAGAGTGTGAAAACTGAGTTTCCTTGAGAGCTGCTTGGAAGCCTGATGGTGTGTGAAGTTAGTGAGCCAAATGGAGTTGTTCTCCCACAAGAACCACTCAGCTGATCCTTCTTCAATATGCCCTTCACCAACATGCAGTGTTTCCTTGATTGAATTAGTTCTCACACCAATATTTGCGTCTAGAGCCTTTGCATTGAGGGCTATCTGAAAACGGCTGTGGCGCTGAAGTTGCCTGTGAATGTGGAGTTGGTGGCATGTGAAACCCACATGTGGAGCATTCGTTTGTGTGGGATGCTCTACCAGGTTCATTTGAGTCCTACGTACTCAAAGGGCACTAAGCCTAGAGTGTGAAAACTGAGTTTCCTTGAGAGCTGCTTGGAAGCCTGATGGTGTGTGAAGTTAGTGAGCCAAATGGAGTTGTTCTCCCACAAGAACCACTCGGCTGATCCTTCTTCAATATGCCCTTCACCAACTGCAGTGTTTCCTTGATTGAATTAGCTCTAACACCAATATTTGCGTCTAGAGCCTTTGCATTGAGGGCTATCTGAAAACGGCTGTGGCGCTGAAGTTGCCTGTGAATGTGGAGTTGGTGTATGTGAAACCCGCATGTGGAGCATTCGTTTGTGTGGGATGCTCTACCAGGTTCATTCCTAGATAATGCACTCAAAGGGCACTAAGCCTAGAGTGTGAAAACTGAGTTTCCTTGAGAGCTGCTTGGAAGCCTGATGGTGTGTGAAGTTAGTGAGCCAAATGGAGTTGTTTCTCCCACAAGAACCACTCAGCTGATCCTTCCTCAATATGCCCTTCACCAACATGCAGTGTTTCCTTGATTGAATTAGCTCTCACACCAATATTTGCGTCTAGAGCCTTTGCATTGAGGGCTATCTGAAAACGGCTGTGGCGCTGAAGTTGCCTGAGAATGTGGAGTTGGTGCATGTGAAACCCGCATGTGGAGCATTCGTTTGTGTGGGATGCTCTACCAGGTTCATTCCTAGATAATGCACTCAAAGGGCACTAAGCCTAGAGTGTGAAAATTGAGTTTCCTTGAGAGCTGCTTGGAAGCCTGATGGTGTGTGAAGTTAGTGAGCCAAATGGAGTTGTTCTCCCACAAGAACCACTCGGCTGATCCTTCTTCAATATGCCCTTCACCAACATGCAGTGTTTCCTTGATTGAATTAGCTCTCACACCAATATTTGCATCTACAGCCTTTGCATTGAGGGCTATCTGAAAACGGCTGTGGCGCTGAAGTTGCCTGAGAATGTGGAGTTGGTGGCATGTGAAACCCGCATGCGGAGCATTCGTTTGTGTGGGATGCTCTACCAGGTTCATTCCTAGATAATGCACTCAAAGGGCACTAATCCTAGAGTTGAAAACTGAGTTTCTGAGAGCTGCTTGGAAGCCTGATGGTGTGTGAAGTTAGTGAGCCAAATGAGTTGTTCTCCCAGAAGAACCACTTGGCTGATCCTTCTTCATTATGCCCTTCACCAACATGCAGTGTTTCCTTGATTGAATTAGCTCTCACACCAATATTTGCGTCTAGAGCCTTTGCATTGAGGGCTATCTGAAAACGGCTGTGGCGCTGAAGTTGCCTGAGAATGTGGAGTTGGTGGCATGTGAAACCCGCATGTGGAGCATTCGTTTGTGTGGGATGCTCTACCAGGTTCATTCCTAGATAATGCACTCAAAGGGCACTAAGCCTAGAGTGTGAAAACTGAGTTTCCTTGAGAGCTGCTTGGAAGCGTGATGGTGTGTGAATGAAGTTAGTGAGCCAAATGGAGTTGTTCTCCCACAAGAACCACTCGGCTGATCTTCTTCAATATGCCCTTCACCAACATGCAGTGTTTCCTTGATTGAATTAGCTCTCACACCAATATTTGCGTCTAGAGCCTTTGCATTGAGGCTATCTGAAAACGGCTGTGGCGCTGAAGTTGCCTGTGAATGTGGAGTTGGTGGCATGTGAAACCCGCATGTGGAGCATTCGTTTGTGTGGGATGTTCTACAAGGTTCATTCCTAGATAATGTACTCAAAGGGCACTAAGCATAGAGTGTGAAAACTGAGTTTCCTTGAGAGCTGCTTGGAAGCCTGATGGTGTGTGAGTTAGTGAGCCAAATGGAGTTGTTCTCTCCACAAGAACCACTCGGCTGATCCTTCTTCAATATGCCCTTCACCAACATGCAGTGTTTCCTTGATTGAATTAGTTCTCACACCAATATTTGCGTCTAGAGCCTTTGCATTGAGGCTATCTGAAAACGGCTGTGGCGCTGAAGTTGCCTGTGAATGTGGAGTTGGTGGCATGTGAAACCCACATGTGGAGCATCGTTGTGTGGGATGCTCTACCAGGTTCATTCCTAGATAGTGCACTCAAAGGGCACTAAGCCTAGAGTGTGAAAACTGAGTTCCTTGAGAGCTGCTTGGAAGCCTGATGGTGTGTGAAGTTAGTGAGCCAAATGGAGTTTGTTCTCTCCCACAAAAAACCACTCGGCTGATCCTTCTTCATTATGCCCTTCACCAACATGCAGTGTTTCCTTGATTGAATTAGCTCTCACACCAGTATTTGCGTCTAGAGCCTTTGCATTGAGGGCTATCTGAAAACGGCTGTGGCGCTGAAGTTGCCTGAGAATGTGAGTTGAGTGGCATGTGAAACCCGCATGTGGAGCATTCGTTTGTGTGGGATGCTCTACCAGGTTCATTCCTAGATAATGCACTCAAAGGGCACTAAGCCTAGAGTGTGAAAACTGAGTTTCCTTGAGAGCTGCTTGGAAGCCTGATGGTGTGTGAAGTTAGTGAGCCAAATGGAGTTGTTCTCCCACAAGAACCACTCGGCTCTGATCCTTCTTCAATATGCCCTTCACCAACATGCAGTGTTTCCTTGATTGAATTAGCTCTCACACCAATATTTGCGTCTAGAGCCTTTGCATTGAGGCTATCTGAAAACGGCTGTGGCGCTGAAGTTGCCTGTCAATGTGATTTGGTGGCATGTGAAACCCGCATGTGGAGCATTCGTTGTGTGGGATGCTCTACCAGGTTCATTCCTAGATAATGCATTCAAAGGGCACTAAGCATAGAGTGTGAAAACTGAGTTTCCTTGAGAGCTGCTTGGAAGCCTGATGGTGTGTGAAGTTAGTGAGCCAAATGGAGTTGTTCTCCCACAAGAACCACTCGGGCTGATCCTTCTTCAATATGCCCTTCACCAACATGCAGTGTTTCCTTGATTGAATTAGCTCTCACACCATATTTGCGTCTAGAGCCTTTGCATTGAGGGCTATCTGAAAACGGCTGTGGCGCTGAAGTTGCCTGTGAATGTGGAGTTGGTGCATGTGGAAACCCGCATGTGGAGCATTCGTTTGTGTGGGATGTTCTACAAGGTTCATTCCTAGATAATGTACTCAAAGGGCACTAAGCATAGAGTGTGAAAACTGAGTTTCCTTGAGAGCTGCTTGGAAGCCTGATGGTGTGTGAAGTTAGTGAGCCAAATGGAGTTGTTCTCCCACAAGAACCACTCGGCTGATCCTTCTTCAATATGCCCTTCACCAACATGCAGTGTTTCCTTGATTGAATTAGTTCTCACACCAATATTTGCGTCTAGAGCCTTTGCATTGAGGGCTATCTGAAAACGGCTGTGGCGCTGAAGTTGCCTGTGAATGTGGAGTTGGTGGCATGTGAAACCCACATGTGGAGCATTCGTTTGTGTGGGATGCTCTACCAGGTTCATTTGAGTCCTACGTACTCAAAGGGCACTAAGCATAGAGTGTGAAAACTGAGTTTCCTTGAGAGCTGCTTGGAAGCCTGATGGTGTGTGAAGTTAGTGAGCCAAATGGAGTTGTTCTCCCACAAAAAACCACTCGGCTGATCCTTCTTCAATATGCCCTTCACCAACATGCAGTGTTTCCTTGATTGAATTAGCTCTCACACCAATATTTGCGTCTAGAGCCTTTGCATTGAGGGCTATCTGAAAACGGCTGTGGCGCTGAAGTTGCCTGTGAATGTGAGTTGGTGGTATGTGAAACCCGCATGTGGAGCATTCGTTTGTGTGGGATGCTCTACTAGGTTCATTCCTAGATAATGCAACTCAAAGGGCACTAAGCATAGAGTGTGTAAACTGAGTTTCCTTGAGAGCTGCTTGGAAGCCTGATGGTGTGTGAAGTTAGTGAGCCAAATGGAGTTGTTCTCCCACAAGAACCACTCGGCTGATCCTTCTTCAATATGCCCTTCACCAACATGCAGTGTTTCCTTGATTGAATTAGCTCTCACACCAATATTTGCGTCTAGAGCCTTTGCATTGAGGGCTATCTGAAAACGGCTGTGGCGCTGAAGTTGCCTGAGAATGTGGAGTTGGTGGCATGTGAAACCCGCATGTGGAGCATTCGTTTGTGTGGGATGCTCTACCAGGTTCATTCCTAGATAATGCACTCAAAGGGCACTAAGCCTAGAGTGTGAAAACTGAGTTTCCTTGAGAGCTGCTTGGAAGCCTGATGGTGTGTGAAGTTAGTGAGCCAAATGGAGTTGTTCTCCCACAAGAACCACTCAGCTGATCCTTCTTCAATATGCCCTTCACCAACATGCAGTGTTTCCTTGATTGAATTAGCTCTCACACCAATATTTGCGTCTAGATCCTTTGCATTGAGGGCTATCTGAAAACGGCTGTGGCGCTGAAGTTGCCTGAGAATGTGGAGTTGGTGGCATGTGAAACCCGCATGTGGAGCATTCGTTTGTGTGGGATGCTCTACCAGGTTCATTCCTAGATAATGCACTCAAAGGGCACTAAGCATAGAGTGTGAAAACTGAGTTTCCTTGAGAGCTGCTTGAAGCCTGATGGTGTGTGAAGTTAGTGAGCCAAATGGAGTTGTTCTCCCAACAAGAACCACTCGGCTGATCCTTCTTCAATATGCCCTTCACCAACATGCAGTGTTTCCTTGATTGAATTAGCTCTCACACCAATATTTGCATCTAGAGCCTTTGCATTGAGGGCTATCTGAAAACGGCTGTGGCGCTGAAGTTGCCTGAGAATGTGGAGTTGGTGGCATGTGAAACCCGCATGTGGAGCATTCGTTTGTGTGGGATGCTCTACCAGGTTCATTCCTAGATAATGCACTCAAAGGGCACTAATCCTAGAGTTGAAAACTGAGTTTCCTTGAGAGCTGCTTGGAAGCCTGATGGTGTGTGAAGTTAGTGAGCCAAATGGAGTTGTTCTCCCACAAAAAACCACTCGGCTGATCCTTCTTCAATATGCCCTTCACCAACATGCAGTGTTTCCTTGATTGAATTAGCTCTCACACCAATATTTGCGTCTAGAGCCTTTGCATTGAGGGCTATCTGAAAACGGCTGTGGCGCTGAAGTTGCCTGTGAATCTGGAGTTGGTGGTATGTGAAACCCGCATGTGGAGCATTCGTTTGTGTGGGATGCTCTACTAGGTTCATTCCTAGATAATGCACTCAAAGGGCACTAAGCATAGAGTGTGTAAACTGAGTTTCCTTGAGAGCTGCTTGGAAGCCTGATGGTGTGTGAAGTTAGTGAGCCAAATGGAGTTGTTCTCCCACAAGAACCACTCGGCTGATCCTTCTTCAATATGCCCTTCACCAACATGCAGTGTTTCCTTGATTGAATTAGCTCTCACACCAATATTTGCGTCTAGAGCCTTTGCATTGAGGGCTATCTGAAAACGGCTGTGGCGCTGAAGTTGCCTGAGAATGTGGAGTTGGTGGCATGTGAAACCCGCATGTGGAGCATTCGTTTGTGTGGGATGCTCACCAAGCTTCATTTCAGTCCTAGGAACTCTAAGGGCACTAAGCATAGAGTGTGAAAACTGAGTTTCCTTGAGAGCTGCTTGGAAGCCTGATGGTGTGTGAAGTTAGTGAGCCAAATGGAGTTGTTCTCCCACAAGAACCACTTGGCTGATCCTTCTTCATTATGCCCTTCACCAACATGCAGTGTTTCCTTGATTGAATTAGCTCTCACACCAATATTTGCGTCTAGAGCCTTTGCATTGAGGGCTATCTGAAAACGGCTGTGGCGCTGAAGTTGCCTGAGAATGTGGAGTTGGTGGCATGTGAAACCCGCATGTGGAGCATTCGTTTGTGTGGGATGCTCTACCAGGTTCATTCCTAGATAATGCACTCAAAGGGCACTAAGCCTAGAGTGTGAAAACTGAGTTTCCTTGGAGAGGCTGCTTGGAAGCCTGATGGTGTGTGAAGTTAGTGAGCCAAATGGAGTTGTTCTCCCACAAGAACCACTCGGCTGATCCTTCTTCAATATGCCCTTCACCAACATGCAGTGTTTCCTTGATTGAATTAGCTCTCACACCAATATTTGCGTCTAGAGCCTTTGCATTGAGGGCTATCTGAAAACGGCTGTGGCGCTGAAGTTGCCTGAGAATGTGGAGTTGGTGGCATGTGAAACCCGCATGTGGAGCATTCGTTTGTGTGGGATGCTCTACCAGGTTCATTCCTAGATAATGCACTCAAAGGGCACTAAGCCTAGAGTGTGAAAACTGAGTTTCCTTGAGAGCTGCTTGGAAGCCTGATGGTGTGTGAAGTTAGTGAGCCAAATGGAGTTGTTCTCCCACAAGAACCACTCGGCTGATCCTTCTTCAATATGCCCTTCACCAACATGCAGTGTTTCCTTGATTGAATTAGCTCTCACACCAATATTTGCATCTAGAGCCTTTGCATTGAGGGCTATCTGAAAACGGCTGTGGCGCTGAAGTTGCCTGAGAATGTGGAGTTGGTGGCATGTGAAACCCGCATGTGGAGCATTCGTTTGTGTGGGATGCTCTACCAGTTCATTCCTAGATAATGCACTCAAAGGGCACTAATCCTAGAGTTGAAAACTGAGTTTCCTTGAGAGCTGCTTGGAAGCCTGATGGTGTGTGAAGTTAGTGAGCCAAATGGAGTTGTTCTCCCACAAAAAACCACTCGGCTGATCCTTCTTCAATATGCCCTTCACCAACATGCAGTGTTTCCTTGATTGAATTAGCTCTCACACCAATATTTGCGTCTACAGCCTTTGCATTGAGGGCTATCTGAAAACGGCTGTGGCGCTGAAGTTGCCTGTGAATGTGGAGTTGGTGGTATGTGAAACCCGCATGTGGAGCATTCGTTTGTGTGGGATGCTCTACCAGGTTCATTCCTAGATAATGCACTCAAAGGGCACTAAGCATAGAGTGTGAAAACTGAGTTTCCTTGAGAGCTGCTTGGAAGCCTGATGGTGTGTGAAGTTAGTGAGCCAAATGGAGTTGTTCTCCCACAAGAACCACTCGGCTGATCCTTCTTCAATATGCCCTTCACCAACATGCAGTGTTTCCTTGATTGAATTAGCTCTCACACCAATATTTGCGTCTAGAGCCTTTGCATTGAGGGCTATCTGAAAACGGCTGTGGCGCTGAAGTTGCCTGTGAATGTGGAGTTGGTGGCATGTGAAACCCGCATGTGGAGCATTCGTTTGTGTGGGATGCTCACCAAGCTTCATTTCAGTCCTAGGAACTCTAAGGGCACTAAGCATAGAGTGTGAAAACTGAGTTTCCTTGAGAGCTGCTTGGAAGCCTGATGGTGTGTGAAGTTAGTGAGCCAAATGGAGTTGTTCTCCCACAAGAACCCCTTGGCTGATCCTTCTTCATTATGCCCTTCACCAACATGCAGTGTTTCCTTGATTGAATTAGCTCTCACACCAATATTTGCGTCTAGAGCCTTTGCATTGAGGGCTATCTGAAAACGGCTGTGGCGCTGAAGTTGCCTGAGAATGTGGAGTTGGTGGCATGTGAAACCCGCATGTGGAGCATTCGTTTGTGTGGGATGCTCTACCAGGTTCATTCCTAGATAATGCACTCAAAGGGCACTAAGCCTAGAGTGTGAAAACTGAGTTTCCTTGAGAGCTGCGTGGAAGCCTGATGGTGTGTGAAGTTAGTGAGCCAAATGGAGTTGTTCTCCCACAAGAACCACTCGGCTGATCCTTCTTCAATATGCCCTTCACCAACATGCAGTGTTTCCTTGATTGAATTAGCTCTCACCACCAATATTTGCGTCTAGAGCCTTTGCATTGAGGGCTATCTGAAAACGGCTGTGGCGCTGAAGTTGCCTGAGAATGTGGAGTTGGTGGCATGTGAAACCCGCATGTGGAGCATTCGTTTGTGTGGGATGCTCTACCAGGTTCATTCCTAGATAATGCACTCAAAGGGCACTAAGCCTAGAGTGTGAAAACTGAGTTTCCTTGAGAGCTGCTTGGAAGCCTGGTGGTGTGTGAAGTTAGTGAGCCAAATGGAGTTGTTCTCCCACAAGAACCTCTCGGCTGATCCTTCTTCAATATGCCCCTTCACCAACATGCAGTGTTTCCTTGATTGAATTAGATCTCACACCAATATTTGCGTCTAGAGCCTTTGCATTGAGGGCTATCTGAAAACGGCTGTGGCGCTGAAGTTGCCTGAGAATGTGGAGTTGGTGGCATGTGAAACCCGCATGTGGAGCATTCGTTTGTGTGGGATGCTCTACCAGGTTCATTCCTAGATAATGCAGTCAAAGGGCACTAAGCATAGAGTGTGAAAACTGAGTTTCCTTGAGAGCTGCTTGGAAGCCTGATGGTGTGTGAAGTTAGTGAGCCAAATGGAGTTGTTCTCCCACAAAAAAATACTCGGCTGATCCTTCTTCAATATGCCCTTCACCAATTTCACCAACATGCAGTGTTTCCTTGATTGAATTAGCTCTCACACCAATATTTGCGTCTAGAGCCTTTGCATTGAGGGCTATCTGAAAACGGCTGTGGTGCTGAAGTTGCCTGTGAATGTGGAGTTGGTGGCATGTGAAACCCGCATGTGGAGCATTCGTTTGTGTGGGATGCTCTACCAGGTTCATTCCTAGATAATGCACTCAAAGGGCACTAAGCCTAGAGTGTGAAAACTGAGTTTCCTTGAGAGCTGCTTGGAAGCCTGATGGTGTGTGAAGTTAGTGAGCCAAATGGAGTTGTTCTCCCACAAGAACCACTCGGCTGATCCTTCTTCAATATGCCCTTCACCAACATGCAGTGTTTCCTTGATTGAATTAGCTCTCACACCAATATTTGCGTCTAGAGCCTTTGCATTGAGGGCTATCTGAAAACGACTGTGGCGCTGAAGTTGCCTGTCAATGTGGAGTTGGTGGCATGTGAAACCCGCTTGTGGAGCATTCGTTTGTGTGGGATGCTCTACCAGGTTCATTCCTAGATAATGCATTCAAAGGGCACTAAGCATAGAGTGTGAAAACTGAGTTTCCTTGAGAGCTGCTTGGAAGCATGGTGGTGTGTGAAGTTAGTGAGCCAAATGGAGTTGTTCTCCCACAAGAACCACTCGGCTGATCCTTCTTCAATATGCCCTTCACCAACATGCAGTGTTTCCTTGATTGAATTAGCTCTCACACCAATATTTGCGTCTAGAGCCTTTGCATTGAGGGCTATCTGAAAACGGCTGTGGCGCTGAAGTTGCCTGTGAATGTGGAGTTGGTGGCATGTGAAACCCGCATGTGGAGCATTCGTTTGTGTGGGATGTTCTACAAGGTTCATTCCTAGATAATGCACTCAAAGGGCACTAAGCATAGAGTGTGAAAACTGAGTTTCCTTGAGAGCTGCTTGGAAGCCTGATGGTGTGTGAAGTTAGTGAGCCAAATGGAGTTGTTCTCCCACAAGAACCACTCGGCTGATCCTTCTTCAATATGCCCTTCACCAACATGCAGTGTTTCCTTGATTGAATTAGTTCTCACACCAATATTTGCGTCTAGAGCCTTTGCATTGAGGGCTATCTGAAAACGGCTGTGGCGCTGAAGTTGCCTGTGAATGTGGAGTTGGTGGCATGTGAAACCCACATGTGGAGCATTCGTTTGTGTGGGATGCTCTACCAGGTTCATTTCAGTCCTACGTACTCAAAGGGCACTAAGCATAGAGTGTGAAAACTGAGTTTCCTTGAGAGCTGCTTGGAAGCCTGATGGTGTGTGAAGTTAGTGAGCCAAATGGAGTTGTTCTCCCACAAAAAACCACTCGGCTGATCCTTCTTCAATATGCCCTTCACCAACATGCAGTATTTCCTTGATTGAATTAGCTCTCACACCAATATTTGCGTCTAGAGCCTTTGCATTGAGGGCTATCTGAAAACGGCTGTGGCGCTGAAGTTGCCTGTGAATGTGGAGTTGGTAGCATGTGAAACCCGCATGTGGAGCATTCGTTTGTGTGGGATGCGCTACCAGGTTCATTCTAGATAATGCACTCAAAGGGCACTAAGCATAGAGTGTGAAAACTGAGTTTCCTTGAGAGCTGCTTGGAAGCCTGATGGTGTGTGAAGTTAGTGAGCCAAATGGAGTTGTTCTCCCACAAGAACCACTCGGCTGATCCTTCTTCAATATGCCCTTCACCAACATGCAGTGTTTCCTTGATTGAATTAGCTCTCACACCAATATTTGCGTCTAGAGCCTTTGCATTGAGGGCTATCTGAAAACGGCTGTGGCGCTGAAGTTGCCTGAGAATGTGGAGTTGGTGGCATGTGAAACCCGCATGTGGAGCATTCGTTTGTGTGGATGCTCACCAAGCTTCATTTCAGTCCTAGGAACTCTAAGGGCACTAAGCATAGAGTGTGAAAACTGAGTTTCCTTGAGAGCTGCTTGGAAGCCTGATGGTGTGTGAAGTTAGTGAGCCAAATGGAGTTGTTCTCCCACAAGAACCACTTGGCTGATCCTTCTTCATTATGCCCTTCACCAACATGCAGTGTTTCCTTGATTGAATTAGCTCTCACACCAATATTTGCGTCTAGAGCCTTTGCATTGAGGGCTATCTGAAAACGGCTGTGGCGCTGAAGTTGCCTGAGAATGTGGAGTTGGTGGCATGTGAAACCCGCATGTGGAGCATTCGTTTGTGTGGGATGCTCTACCAGGTTCATTCCTAGATAATGCACTCAAAGGGCACTAAGCCTAGAGTGTGAAAACTGAGTTTCCTTGAGAGCTGCGTGGAAGCCTGATGGTGTGTGAAGTTAGTGAGCCAAATGGAGTTGTTCTCCCACAAGAACCACTCGGCTGATCCTTCTTCAATATGCCCTTCACCAACATGCAGTGTTTCCTTGATTGAATTAGCTCTCACACCAATATTTGCGTCTAGAGCCTTTGCATTGAGGGCTATCTGAAAACGGCTGTGGCGCTGAAGTTGCCTGAGAATGTGGAGTTGGTGGCATGTGAAACCCGCATGTGGAGCATTCGTTTGTGTGGGATGCTCTACCAGGTTCATTCCTAGATAATGCACTCAAAGGGCACTAATCCTAGAGTTGAAAACTGAGTTTCCTTGAGAGCTGCTTGGAAGCCTGATGGTGTGTGAAGTTAGTGAGCCAAATGGAGTTGTTCTCCCACAAAAAACCACTCGGCTGATCCTTCTTCAATATGCCCTTCACCAACATGCAGTGTTTCCTTGATTGAATTAGCTCTCACACCAGTATTTGCGTCTACAGCCTTTGCATTGAGGGCTATCTGAAAACGGCTGTGGCGCTGAAGTTGCCTGTGAATGTGGAGTTGGTGGTATGTGAAACCCGCATGTGGAGCATTCGTTTGTGTGGGATGCTCTACCAGGTTCATTCCTAGATAATGCACTCAAAGGGCACTAAGCATAGAGTGTGTAAACTGAGTTTCCTTGAGAGCTGCTTGGAAGCCTGATGGTGTGTGAAGTTAGTGAGCCAAATGGAGTTGTTCTCCCACAAGAACCACTCGGCTGATCCTTCTTCATATGCCCTTCACCAACATGCAGTGTTTCCTTGATTGAATTAGCTCTCACACCAATATTTGCGTCTAGAGCCTTTGCATTGAGGGCTATCTGAAAACGGCTGTGGCGCTGAAGTTGCCTGTGAATGTGGAGTTGGTGGCATGTGAAACCCGCATGTGGAGCATTCGTTTGTGTGGGATGCTCACCAAGCTTCATTTCAGTCCTAGGAACTCTAAGGGCACTAAGCATAGAGTGTGAAAACTGAGTTTCCTTGAGAGCTGCTTGGAAGCCTGATGGTGTGTGAAGTTAGTGAGCCAAATGGAGTTGTTCTCCCACAAGAACCCCTTGGCTGATCCTTCTTCATTATGCCCTTCACCAACATGCAGTGTTTCCTTGATTGAATTAGCTCTCACACCAATATTTGCGTCTAGAGCCTTTGCATTGAGGGCTATCTGAAAACGGCTGTGGCGCTGAAGTTGCCTGAGAATGTGGAGTTGGTGGCATGTGAAACCCGCATGTGGAGCATTCGTTTGTGTGGGATGCTCTACCAGGTTCATTCCTAGATAATGCACTCAAAGGGCACTAAGCCTAGAGTGTGAAAACTGAGTTTCCTTGAGAGCTGCGTGGAAGCCTGATGGTGTGTGAAGTTAGTGAGCCAAATGGAGTTGTTCTCCCACAAGAACCACTCGGCTGATCCTTCTTCAATATGCCCTTCACCAACATGCAGTGTTTCCTTGATTGAATTAGCTCTCACACCAATATTTGCGTCTAGAGCCTTTGCATTGAGGGCTATCTGAAAACGGCTGTGGCGCTGAAGTTGCCTGAGAATGTGGAGTTGGTGGCATGTGAAACCCGCATGTGGAGCATTCGTTTGTGTGGGATGCTCTACCAGGTTCATTCCTAGATAATGCACTCAAAGGGCACTAAGCCTAGAGTGTGAAAACTGAGTTTCCTTGAGAGCTGCTTGGAAGCCTGGTGGTGTGTGAAGTTAGTGAGCCAAATGGAGTTGTTCTCCCACAAGAAACACTCGGCTGATCCTTCTTCAATATGCCCTTCACCAACATGCAGTGTTTCCTTGATTGAATTAGCTCTCACACCAATATTTGCGTCTAGAGCCTTTGCATTGAGGGCTATCTGAAAACGGCTGTGGCGCTGAAGTTGCCTGAGAATGTGGAGTTGGTGGCATGTGAAACCCGCATGTGGAGCATTCGTTTGTGTGGGATGCTCTACCAGGTTCATTCCTAGATAATGCAGTCAAAGGGCACTAAGCATAGAGTGTGAAAACTGAGTTTCCTTGAGAGCTGCTTGGAAGCCTGATGGTGTGTGAAGTTAGTGAGCCAAATGGAGTTGTTCTCCCACAAAAAAATACTCGGCTGATCCTTCTTCAATATGCCCTTCACCAACATGCAGTGTTTCCTTGATTGAATTAGCTCTCACACCAATATTTGCGTCTAGAGCCTTTGCATTGAGGGCTATCTGAAAACGGCTGTGGTGCTGAAGTTGCCTGTGAATGTGGAGTTGGTGGCATGTGAAACCCGCATGTGGAGCATTCGTTTGTGTGGGATGCTCTACCAGGTTCATTCCTAGATAATGCACTCAAAGGGCACTAAGCCTAGAGTGTGAAAACTGAGTTTCCTTGAGAGCTGTTTGGAAGCCTGATGGTGTGTGAAGTTAGTGAGCCAAATGGAGTTGTTCTCCCACAAGAACCACTCGGCTGATCCTTCTTCAATATGCCCTTCACCAACATGCAGTGTTTCCTTGATTGAATTAATTCTCACACCAGTATTTGCGTCTAGAGCCTTTGCATTGAGGGCTATCTGAAAACGGCTGTGGCGCTGAAGTTGCCTGAGAATGTGGAGTTGGTGGCATGTGAAACCCGCATGTGGAGCATTCGTTTGTGTGGGATGCTCTACCAGGTTCATTCCTAGATAATGCACTCAAAGGGCACTAAGCATAGAGTTGAAAACTGAGTTTCCTTGAGAGCTGCTTGGAAGCCTGATGGTGTGTGAAGTTAGTGAGCCAAATGGAGTTGTTCTCCCAGAAGAACCACTTGGCTGATCCTTCTTCATTGTGCCCTTCACCAACATGCAGTGTTTCCTTGATTGAATTAGCTCTCACACCAGTATTTGCGTCTAGAGCCTTTGCATTGAGGGCTATCTGAAAACGGCTGTGGCGCTGAAGTTGCCTGAGAATGTGGAGTTGGTGGCATGTGAAACCCGCATGTGGAGCATTCGTTTGTGTGGGATGCTCTACCAGGTTCATTCCTAGATAATGCACTCAAAGGGCACGAAGCCTAGAGTGTGAAAACTGAGTTTCCTTGAGAGCTGCTTGGAAGCCTGATGGTGTGTGAAGTTAGTGAGCCAAATGGAGTTGTTCTCCCACAAGAACCACTCGGCTGATCCTTCTTCAATATGCCCTTCACCAACATGCAGTGTTTCCTTGATTGAATTAGCTCTCACACCAATATTTGCGTCTAGAGCCTTTGCATTGAGGGCTATCTGAAAACGACTGTGGCGCTGAAGTTGCCTGTCAATGTGGAGTTGGTGGCATGTGAAACCCGCTTGTGGAGCATTCGTTTGTGTGGGATGCTCTACCAGGTTCATTCCTAGATAATGCATTCAAAGGGCACTAAGCATAGAGTGTGAAAACTGAGTTTCCTTGAGAGCTGCTTGGAAGCATGGTGGTGTGTGAAGTTAGTGAGCCAAATGGAGTTGTTCTCCCACAAGAACCACTCGGCTGATCCTTCTTCAATATGCCCTTCACCAACATGCAGTGTTTCCTTGATTGAATTAGCTCTCACACCAATATTTGCGTCTAGAGCCTTTGCATTGAGGGCTATCTGAAAACGGCTGTGGCGCTGAAGTTGCCTGTGAATGTGGAGTTGGTGGCATGTGAAACCCGCATGTGGAGCATTCGTTTGTGTGGGATGTTCTACAAGGTTCATTCCTAGATAATGCACTCAAAGGGCACTAAGCATAGAGTGTGAAAACTGAGTTTCCTTGAGAGCTGCTTGGAAGCCTGATGGTGTGTGAAGTTAGTGAGCCAAATGGAGTTGTTCTCCCACAAGAACCACTCGGCTGATCCTTCTTCAATATGCCCTTCACCAACATGCAGTGTTTCCTTGATTGAATTAGTTCTAACACCAATATTTGCGTCTAGAGCCTTTGCATTGAGGGCTATCTGAAAACGGCTGTGGCGCTGAAGTTGCCTGTGAATGTGGAGTTGGTGGCATGTGAAACCCACATGTGGAGCATTCGTTTGTGTGGGATGCTCTACCAGGTTCATTTCAGTCCTACGTACTCAAAGGGCACTAAGCATAGAGTGTGAAAACTGAGTTTCCTTGAGAGCTGCTTGGAAGCCTGATGGTGTGTGAAGTTAGTGAGCCAAATGGAGTTGTTCTCCCACAAAAAACCACTCGGCTGATCCTTCTTCAATATGCCCTTCACCAACATGCAGTATTTCCTTGATTGAATTAGCTCTCACACCAATATTTGCGTCTAGAGCCTTTGCATTGAGGGCTATCTGAAAACGGCTGTGGCGCTGAAGTTGCCTGTGAATGTGGAGTTGGTAGCATGTGAAACCCGCATGTGGAGCATTCGTTTGTGTGGGATGCGCTACCAGGTTCATTCCTAGATAATGCACTCAAAGGGCACTAAGCATAGAGTGTGAAAACTGAGTTTCCTTGAGAGCTGCTTGGAAGCCTGATGGTGTGTGAAGTTAGTGAGCCAAATGGAGTTGTTCTCCCACAAGAACCACTCGGCTGATCCTTCTTCAATATGCCCTTCACCAACATGCAGTGTTTCCTTGATTGAATTAGCTCTCACACCAATATTTGCGTCTAGAGCCTTTGCATTGAGGGCTATCTGAAAACGGCTGTGGCGCTGAAGTTGCCTGAGAATGTGGAGTTGGTGGCATGTGAAACCCGCATGTGGAGCATTCCTTTGTGTGGGATGCTCACCAAGCTTCATTTCAGTCCTAGGAACTCTAAGGGCACTAAGCATAGAGTGTGAAAACTGAGTTTCCTTGAGAGCTGCTTGGAAGCCTGATGGTGTGTGAAGTTAGTGAGCCAAATGGAGTTGTTCTCCCACAAGAACCACTTGGCTGATCCTTCTTCATTATGCCCTTCACCAACATGCAGTGTTTCCTTGATTGAATTAGCTCTCACACCAATATTTGCGTCTAGAGACATTGCATTGAGGGCTATCTGAAAACGGCTGTGGCGCTGAAGTTGCCTGAGAATGTGGAGTTGGTGGCATGTGAAACCCGCATGTGGAGCATTCGTTTGTGTGGGATGCTCTACCAGGTTCATTCCTAGATAATGCACTCAAAGGGCACTAAGCCTAGAGTGTGAAAACTGAGTTTCCTTGAGAGCTGCGTGGAAGCCTGATGGTGTGTGAAGTTAGTGAGCCAAATGGAGTTGTTCTCCCACAAGAACCACTCGGCTGATCCTTCTTCAATATGCCCTTCACCAACATGCAGTGTTTCCTTGATTGAATTAGCTCTCACACCAATATTTGCGTCTAGAGCCTTTGCATTGAGGGCTATCTGAAAACGGCTGTGGCGCTGAAGTTGCCTGAGAATGTGGAGTTGGTGGCATGTGAAACCCGCATGTGGAGCATTCGTTTGTGTGGGATGCTCTACCAGGTTCATTCCTAGATAATGCACTCAAAGGGCACTAAGCCTAGAGTGTGAAAACTGAGTTTCCTTGAGAGCTGCGTGGAAGCCTGATGGTGTGTGAAGTTAGTGAGCCAAATGGAGTTGTTCTCCCACAAGAACCACTCGGCTGATCCTTCTTCAATATGCCCTTCACCAACATGCAGTGTTTCCTTGATTGAATTAGCTCTCACACCAATATTTGCGTCTAGAGCCTTTGCATTGAGGGCTATCTGAAAACGGCTGTGGCGCTGAAGTTGCCTGAGAATGTGGAGTTGGTGGCATGTGAAACCCGCATGTGGAGCATTCGTTTGTGTGGGATGCTCTACCAGGTTCATTCCTAGATAATGCAGTCAAAGGGCACTAAGCATAGAGTGTGAAAACTGAGTTTCCTTGAGAGCTGCTTGGAAGCCTGATGGTGTGTGAAGTTAGTGAGCCAAATGGAGTTGTTCTCCCACAAGAACCACTTGGCTGATCCTTCTTCAATATGCCCTTCACCAACATGCAGTGTTTCCTTGATTGAATTAGCTCTCACACCAATATTTGCGTCTAGAGCCTTTGCATTGAGGGCTATCTGAAAACGGCTGTGGCGCTGAAGTTGCCTGTGAATGTGGAGTTGGTGGCATGTGAAACCCGCATGTGGAGCATTCGTTTGTGTGGGATGCTCTACCAGGTTCATTCCTAGATAATGCACTCAAAGGGCACTAAGCCTAGAGTGTGAAAACTGAGTTTCCTTGAGAGCTGCTTGGAAGCCTGATGGTGTGTGAAGTTAGTGAGCCAAATGGAGTTGTTCTCCCACAAGAACCACTCGGCTGATCCTTCTTCATTGTGCCCTTCACCAACATGCAGTGTTTCCTTGATTGAATTAGCTCTCACACCAGTATTTGCGTCTAGAGCCTTTGCATTGAGGGCTATCTGAAAACGGCTGTGGCGCTGAAGTTGCCTGAGAATGTGGAGTTGGTGGCATGTGAAACCCGCATGTGGAGCATTCGTTTGTGTGGGATGCTCTACCAGGTTCATTCCTAGATAATGCACTCAAAGGGCACTAAGCCTAGAGTGTGAAAACTGAGTTTCCTTGAGAGCTGCTTGGAAGCCTGATGGTGTGTGAAGTTAGTGAGCCAAATGGAGTTGTTCTCCCACAAGAACCACTCGGCTGATCCTTCTTCAATATGCCCTTCACCAACATGCAGTGTTTCCTTGATTGAATTAGCTCTCACACCAATATTTGCGTCTAGAGCCTTTGCATTGAGGGCTATCTGAAAACGACTGTGGCGCTGAAGTTGCCTGTCAATGTGGAGTTGGTGGCATGTGAAACCCGCATGTGGAGCATTCGTTTGTGTGGGATGCTCTACCAGGTTCATTCCTAGATAATGCATTCAAAGGGCACTAAGCATAGAGTGTGAAAACTGAGATTCCTTGAGAGCTGCTTGGAAGCCTGATGGTGTGTGAAGTTAGTGAGCCAAATGGAGTTGTTCTCCCACAAGAACCACTCGGCTGATCCTTCTTCAATATGCCCTTCACCAACATGCAGTGTTTCCTTGATTGAATTAGTTCTCACACCAATATTTGCGTCTAGAGCCTTTGCATTGAGGGCTATCTGAAAACGGCTGTGGCGCTGAAGTTGCCTGTGAATGTGGAGTTGGTGGCATGTGAAACCCACATGTGGAGCATTCGTTTGTGTGGGATGCTCTACCAGGTTCATTTCAGTCCTACGTACTCAAAGGGCACTAAGCATAGAGTGTGAAAACTGAGTTTCCTTGAGAGCTGCTTGGAAGCCTGATGGTGTGTGAAGTTAGTGAGCCAAATGGAGTTGTTCTCCCACAAAAAACCACTCGGCTGATCCTTCTTCAATATGCCCTTCACCAACATGCAGTGTTTCCTTGATTGAATTAGCTCTCACACCAATATTTGCGTCTAGAGCCTTTGCATTGAGGGCTATCTGAAAACGGCTGTGGCGCTGAAGTTGCCTGTGAATGTGGAGTTGGTGGCATGTGAAACCCGCATGTGGAGCATTCGTTTGTGTGGGATGCGCTACCAGGTTCATTCCTAGATAATGCACTCAAAGGGCACTAAGCATAGAGTGTGAAAACTGAGTTTCCTTGAGAGCTGCTTGGAAGCCTGATGGTGTGTGAAGTTAGTGAGCCAAATGGAGTTGTTCTCCCACAAGAACCACTCGGCTGATCCTTCTTCAATATGCCCTTCACCAACATGCAGTGTTTCCTTGATTGAATTAGCTCTCACACCAATATTTGCGTCTAGAGCCTTTGCATTGAGGGCTATCTGAAAACGGCTGTGGCGCTGAAGTTGCCTGAGAATGTGGAGTTGGTGGCATGTGAAACCCGCATGTGGAGCATTCGTTTGTGTGGGATGCTCACCAAGCTTCATTTCAGTCCTAGGAACTCTAAGGGCACTAAGCATAGAGTGTGAAAACTGAGTTTCCTTGAGAGCTGCTTGGAAGCCTGATGGTGTGTGAAGTTAGTGAGCCAAATGGAGTTGTTCTCCCACAAGAACCACTTGGCTGATCCTTCTTCATTATGCCCTTCACCAACATGCAGTGTTTCCTTGATTGAATTAGCTCTCACACCAATATTTGCGTCTAGAGCCTTTGCATTGAGGGCTATCTGAAAACGGCTGTGGCGCTGAAGTTGCCTGAGAATGTGGAGTTGGTGGCATGTGAAACCCGCATGTGGAGCATTCGTTTGTGTGGGATGCTCTACCAGGTTCATTCCTAGATAATGCACTCAAAGGGCACTAAGCCTAGAGTGTGAAAACTGAGTTTCCTTGAGAGCTGCGTGGAAGCCTGATGGTGTGTGAAGTTAGTGAGCCAAATGGAGTTGTTCTCCCACAAGAACCACTCGGCTGATCCTTCTTCAATATGCCCTTCACCAACATGCAGTGTTTCCTTGATTGAATTAGCTCTCACACCAATATTTGCGTCTAGAGCCTTTGCATTGAGGGCTATCTGAAAACGGCTGTGGCGCTGAAGTTGCCTGAGAATGTGGAGTTGGTGGCATGTGAAACCCGCATGTGGAGCATTCGTTTGTGTGGGATGCTCTACCAGGTTCATTCCTAGATAATGCACTCAAAGGGCACTAAGCCTAGAGTGTGAAAACTGAGTTTCCTTGAGAGCTGCTTGGAAGCCTGGTGGTGTGTGAAGTTAGTGAGCCAAATGGAGTTGTTCTCCCACAAAAAACCACTCGGCTGATCCTTCTTCAATATGCCCTTCACCAACATGCAGTGTTTCCTTGATTGAATTAGCTCTCACACCAATATTTGCGTCTAGAGCCTTTGCATTGAGGGCTATCTGAAAACGGCTGTGGCGCTGAAGTTGCCTGTGAATGTGGAGTTGGTGGCATGTGAAACCCGCATGTGGAGCATTCGTTTGTGTGGGATGCGCTACCAGGTTCATTCCTAGATAATGCACTCAAAGGGCACTAAGCATAGAGTGTGAAAACTGAGTTTCCTTGAGAGCTGCTTGGAAGCCTGATGGTGTGTGAAGTTAGTGAGCCAAATGGAGTTGTTCTCCCACAAGAACCACTCGGCTGATCCTTCTTCAATATGCCCTTCACCAACATGCAGTGTTTCCTTGATTGAATTAGCTCTCACACCAATATTTGCGTCTAGAGCCTTTGCATTGAGGGCTATCTGAAAACGGCTGTGGCGCTGAAGTTGCCTGAGAATGTGGAGTTGGTGGCATGTGAAACCCGCATGTGGAGCATTCGTTTGTGTGGGATGCTCACCAAGCTTCATTTCAGTCCTAGGAACTCTAAGGGCACTAAGCATAGAGTGTGAAAACTGAGTTTCCTTGAGAGCTGCTTGGAAGCCTGATGGTGTGTGAAGTTAGTGAGCCAAATGGAGTTGTTCTCCCACAAGAACCACTTGGCTGATCCTTCTTCATTATGCCCTTCACCAACATGCAGTGTTTCCTTGATTGAATTAGCTCTCACACCAATATTTGCGTCTAGAGCCTTTGCATTGAGGGCTATCTGAAAACGGCTGTGGCGCTGAAGTTGCCTGAGAATGTGGAGTTGGTGGCATGTGAAACCCGCATGTGGAGCATTCGTTTGTGTGGGATGCTCTACCAGGTTCATTCCTAGATAATGCACTCAAAGGGCACTAAGCCTAGAGTGTGAAAACTGAGTTTCCTTGAGAGCTGCGTGGAAGCCTGATGGTGTGTGAAGTTAGTGAGCCAAATGGAGTTGTTCTCCCACAAGAACCACTCGGCTGATCCTTCTTCAATATGCCCTTCACCAACATGCAGTGTTTCCTTGATTGAATTAGCTCTCACACCAATATTTGCGTCTAGAGCCTTTGCATTGAGGGCTATCTGAAAACGGCTGTGGCGCTGAAGTTGCCTGAGAATGTGGAGTTGGTGGCATGTGAAACCCGCATGTGGAGCATTCGTTTGTGTGGGATGCTCTACCAGGTTCATTCCTAGATAATGCACTCAAAGGGCACTAAGCCTAGAGTGTGAAAACTGAGTTTCCTTGAGAGCTGCTTGGAAGCCTGGTGGTGTGTGAAGTTAGTGAGCCAAATGGAGTTGTTCTCCCACAAGAACCTCTCGGCTGATCCTTCTTCAATATGCCCTTCACCAACATGCAGTGTTTCCTTGATTGAATTAGCTCTCACACCAATATTTGCGTCTAGAGCCTTTGCATTGAGGGCTATCTGAAAACGGCTGTGGCGCTGAAGTTGCCTGAGAATGTGGAGTTGGTGGCATGTGAAACCCGCATGTGGAGCATTCGTTTGTGTGGGATGCTCTACCAGGTTCATTCCTAGATAATGCAGTCAAAGGGCACTAAGCATAGAGTGTGAAAACTGAGTTTCCTTGAGAGCTGCTTGGAAGCCTGATGGTGTGTGAAGTTAGTGAGCCAAATGGAGTTGTTCTCCCACAAGAACCACTTGGCTGATCCTTCTTCAATATGCCCTTCACCAACATGCAGTGTTTCCTTGATTGAATTAGCTCTCACACCAATATTTGCGTCTAGAGCCTTTGCATTGAGGGCTATCTGAAAACGGCTGTGGCGCTGAAGTTGCCTGTGAATGTGGAGTTGGTGGCATGTGAAACCCGCATGTGGAGCATTCGTTTGTGTGGGATGCTCTACCAGGTTCATTCCTAGATAATGCACTCAAAGGGCACTAAGCCTAGAGTGTGAAAACTGAGTTTCCTTGAGAGCTGCTTGGAAGCCTGATGGTGTGTGAAGTTAGTGAGCCAAATGGAGTTGTTCTCCCAGAAGAACCACTTGGCTGATCCTTCTTCATTGTGCCCTTCACCAACATGCAGTGTTTCCTTGATTGAATTAGCTCTCACACCAGTATTTGCGTCTAGAGCCTTTGCATTGAGGGCTATCTGAAAACGGCTGTGGCGCTGAAGTTGCCTGAGAATGTGGAGTTGGTGGCATGTGAAACCCGCATGTGGAGCATTCGTTTGTGTGGGATGCTCTACCAGGTTCATTCCTAGATAATGCACTCAAAGGGCACTAAGCCTAGAGTGTGAAAACTGAGTTTCCTTGAGAGCTGCTTGGAAGCCTGATGGTGTGTGAAGTTAGTGAGCCAAATGGAGTTGTTCTCCCACAAGAACCACTCGGCTGATCCTTCTTCAATATTCCCTTCACCAACATGCAGTGTTTCCTTGATTGAATTAGCTCTCACACCAATATTTGCGTCTAGAGCCTTTGCATTGAGGGCTATCTGAAAACGACTGTGGCGCTGAAGTTGCCTGTCAATGTGGAGTTGGTGGCATGTGAAACCCGCATGTGGAGCATTCGTTTGTGTGGGATGCTCTACCAGGTTCATTCCTAGATAATGCATTCAAAGGGCACTAAGCATAGAGTGTGAAAACTGAGTTTCCTTGAGAGCTGCTTGGAAGCCTGATGGTGTGTGAAGTTAGTGAGCCAAATGGAGTTGTTCTCCCACAAGAACCACTCGGCTGATCCTTCTTCAATATGCCCTTCACCAACATGCAGTGTTTCCTTGATTGAATTAGTTCTCACACCAATATTTGCGTCTAGAGCCTTTGCATTGAGGGCTATCTGAAAACGGCTGTGGCGCTGAAGTTGCCTGTGAATGTGGAGTTGGTGGCATGTGAAACCCACATGTGGAGCATTCGTTTGTGTGGGATGCTCTACCAGGTTCATTTCAGTCCTACGTACTCAAAGGGCACTAAGCATAGAGTGTGAAAACTGAGTTTCCTTGAGAGCTGCTTGGAAGCCTGATGGTGTGTGAAGTTAGTGAGCCAAATGGAGTTGTTCTCCCACAAAAAACCACTCGGCTGATCCTTCTTCAATATGCCCTTCACCAACATGCAGTGTTTCCTTGATTGAATTAGCTCTCACACCAATATTTGCGTCTAGAGCCTTTGCATTGAGGGCTATCTGAAAACGGCTGTGGCGCTGAAGTTGCCTGTGAATGTGGAGTTGGTGGCATGTGAAACCCGCATGTGGAGCATTCGTTTGTGTGGGATGCTCTACCAGGTTCATTCCTAGATAATGCACTCAAAG
>NW_026701106.1:0-56045 GCF_030435755.1 Ochotona princeps | reverse complement strand
CCTAGGCACTCAAAGGGCACTAAGCATAGAGTGTGAAAAATGAGTTTCCTTGAGAGCTGCTTGGAAGCCTGATGGTGTGTGAAGGTAGTGAGCCAAATGGAGTTGTTCTCCCACAAGAACCACTCAGCTGATCCTTCTTCAATATGCCCTTCACCAACATGCAGTGTTTCCTTGATTGAATTAGCTCTCACAACAATATTTGCGTCTAGAGCCTTTGCATTGAGGGCTATCTGAAAACGGCTGTGGCGCTGAAGTTGCCTGTGAATGTGGAGTTGGTGGCATGTGAAACCCGCATGTGGAGCATTCGTTTGTGTGGGATGCTCTTCCAGGTTCATTCCTAGATAATGCACTCAAAGGGCACTAAGCATAGAGTGTGAAAACTGAGTTTCTTTGAGAGCTGCTTGGATGCCTGATGGTGTGTGAAGTTAGTGAGCCAAATGAGTTGTTCTCCCACAATAACCACTCGGCTGATTCTTCTTCAATATGATCTTCACCAACATGCAGTGTTTCCTTGATTGAATTAGCTCTCACACCAATATTTGCGTCTAGAACCTTTGCATTGAGGGCTATCTGAAAACGGCTGTGGCGCTGAAGTTGCCTGTGAATGTGGAGTTGGTGGCATGTGAAACCCGCATGTGGAGCATTCGTTTGTGTGGGATGCTCTACCAGGTTCATTCCTAGATAATGCACTCAAAGGGCACTAAGCATAGAGTGTGAAAACTGAGTTTCCTTGAGAGCTGCTTGGAAGTCTGATGGTGTGTGAAGTTAGTGAGCCAAATGGAGTTGTTCTCCCACAAGAACCACTCGGCTGACCCTTCTTCAATATACCCTTCAGAAACATGCAGTGTTTCCTTGATTGAATTAGCTCTCACACCAATATTTGCGTCTAGAGCCTTTGCATTGAGGGCTATCTGAAAACGGCTGTGGCGCTGAAGTTGCCTGTGAATGTGGTGTTGGTGGCATGTGAAACCCGCATGTGGAGCATTCGTTTGTGGGGGATGCTCTACCAGGTTCATTCCTAGATAATGCACTCAAAGGGCACTAAGCATAGAGTGTGAAAACTGAGTTTCTTTGAGAGCTGCTTGGAAGCCTGATGGTGTGTGAAGTTAGTGAGCCAAATGGAGTTGTTCTCCCACAAGAACCACTCGGCTGATCCTTCAATATGCCCTTCACCAACATGCAGTTTTTCCTTGATTGAATTAGCTCTCACACCAATATTTGCGTCTAGAGCCTTTGCATTGAGGGCTATCTGAAAACGGCTGTGGCGCTGAAGTTGCCTGTCAATGTGGAGTTGGTGGCATGTGAAACCCGCATGTGGAGCATTCGTTTGTGTGGGATGCTCTACCAGGTTCATTCCTAGATAATGCACTCAAAGGGCACTAAGCATAGAGTGTGAAAACTGAGTTTCTTTGAGAGCTGCTTGGAAGCTTGATGGTGTGTGAAGTTAGTGAGCCAAATGGAGTTGTTCTCCCACAAGAACCACTCGCCTGATCCTTCTTCAATATGCCCTTCACCAACATGCAATGTTTCCTTGATTGAATTAGCTCTCACACCAATATTTGCGTCTAGAGCCTTTGCATTGAGGGCTATCTGAAAATGGCTGTGGCGCTGAAGTTGCCTGTGAATGTGGAGTTGGTGGCATGTGAAACCCGCATGTGGAGCATTCGTTTGTGTGGGATGCTCACCAAGCTTCATTTCAGTCCTAGGCACTCAAAGCGCAGTAAGCATAGAGTGTGAAAATTGAGTTTCCTTGAGAGCTGCTTGGAAGCCTGATGGTGTGTGAAGTTAGTGAGCCAAATGGAGTTGTTCTCCCACAAGAACCACTCGGCTGATTCTTCTTCAATATGCCCTTCACCAACATGCAGTGTTTCCTTGATTGAATTAGCTCTCACACCAATATTTGCGTCTAGAACCTTTGCATTGAGGGCTATCTGAAAACGGCTGTGGCGCTGAAGTTGCCTGTGAATGTGGAGTTGGTGGCATGTGAAACCCGCATGTGGAGCATTCGTTTGTGTGGGATGCTCACCAAGCTTCTTTTCAGTCCTAGGCACTCAAAGGGCACTAAGCATAGAGTGTGAAAACTGAGTTTCCTTGAGAGCTGCTTGGAAGCCTGATGGTGTGTGAAGTTAGTGAGCCAAATGGAGTTGTTCTCCCACAAGAACCACTCGGCTGATCCTTCTTCAATATGCCCTTCACCAACATGCAGTGTTTCCTAGATTGAATTAGCTCTCACAACAATATTTGCGTCTAGAGCCTTTGCATTGAGGGCTATCTGAAAACGGCTGTGGTGCTGAAGTTGCCTGTGAATGTGGAGTTGGTGGCATGTGAAACCCGCATGTGGGGCATTCGTTTGTGTGGGATGCTCTACCAGGTTCATTCCTAGATAATGAACTCAAAGGGCACTAAGCATAGAGTGTGAAAACTGAGTTTCCTTGAGAGCTGCTTGGAAGCCTGATGGTGTGTGAAGTTAGTGAGCCAAATGGAGTTGTTCTCCCACAAGAACCACTCAGCTGATTCTTCTTCAATATGCCCTTCACTAACATGCAGTGTTTCCTTGATTGAATTAGCTCTCACACCAATATTTGCGTCTAGAGCCTTTGCATTGAGGGCTATCTGAAAACGGCTGTGGCGCTGAAGTTGCCTGTGAATGTGGAGT
The DNA here is from genome assembly GCF_030435755.1 of Ochotona princeps. Classification (NCBI taxonomy): domain Eukaryota; kingdom Metazoa; phylum Chordata; class Mammalia; order Lagomorpha; family Ochotonidae; genus Ochotona; species Ochotona princeps. Next base: position 53,389 of record NW_026701106.1, on the reverse strand, counting down.
TGGTGGCATGTGAAACACGCATGTGGAGCATTCGTTTGTGTGGGATGCTCACCAAGCTTCATTTCAGTCTAGGCACTCAAAGGGCACTAAGCATAGAGTGTGAAAAGTGAGTTTCCTTGAGAGCTGCTTGGAAGCCTGATGGTGTGTGAAGTTAGTGAGCCAAATGGAGTTGTTCTCCCACAAGAACCACTCGGCTGATCCTTCTTCAATATGCCCTTCACCAACATGCAGTGTTTCCTTGATTGAATTAGCTCTCACACCAATATTTGCGTCTAGAGCCTTTGCATTGAGGGCTACCTGAAAACGGCTGTGGCGCTGAAGGTGCCTGTGAATGTGGAGTTGGTGGCATGTGAAACCCACATGTGGAACATTCGTTTGTGTGGGATGCTCTACCAGGTTCATTCCTAGAAATGCACTCAAAGGGCACTAAGCATAGAGTGTGAAATCTGAGTTTCCTTGAGAGCTGCTTGGAAGCCTGATGGTGTGTGAAGTTAGTGAGCCAAATGGAGTTGTTCTCCCACAAGAACCACTCGGCTGATTCTTCTTCAATATGCCCTTCACCAACATGCAGTGTTTCCTTGATTGAATTAGCTCTCGCACCAATATTTGCGTCTAGAACCTTTGCATTGAGGGCTATCTGAAAACGGCTGTGGCGCTGAAGGTGCCTGTGAATGTGGAGTTGGTGGCATGTGAAACCCGCATGTGGAGAATTCATTCGTTTGTGTGGGATGCTCACCAAGCATGATTTCAGTCCTAGGCACTCAAAGGGCACTAAGAATAGAGTGTGAAAACTGAGTTTCCTTGAGAGCTGCTTGGAAGCCTGATGGTGTGTGAAGTTAGTGAGCCAAATGGAGTTGTTCTCCCACAAGAACCACTCGGCTGACCCTTCTTCAATATGCCCTTCACCAACATGCAGTGTTTCCTTGATTGAATTAGCTCTCACACCAATATTTGCGTCTAGAGCCTTTGCTTTGAGGGCTATCTGAAAACGGCTGTGGCGCTGAAGTTGCCTGTGAATGTGGAGTTGGTGGCATGTGAAACCCGCATGTGGAGCATTCGTTTGTGTGGGATGCTCACCAAGCTTCATTTCAGTCCTAGGCACTCAAAAGGCACTAAGCATAGAGTGTGAAAAATGAGTTTCCTTGAGAGCTGCTTGGAAGCCTGATGGTGTGTGAAGTTAGTGAGCCAAATGGAGTTGTTCTCCCACAAGAACCACTCGACCGATCCTTCTTCAATATGCCCTTCACCAACATGCAGTGTTTCCTTGATTGAATTAGCTCTCACACCAATATTTGCGTCTAGAGCCTTTGCATTGAGGGCTATCTGAAAATGGCTGTGGCGCTGAAGTTGCCTGTGAATGTGGAGTTGGTGGCATGTGAAACCCGCATGTGGAGCATTCGTTTGTGTGGGATGCTCACCAAGCTTCATTTCAGTCCTAGGCACTCAAAGCGCAGTAAGCATAGAGTGTGAAAATTGAGTTTCCTTGAGAGCTGCTAGGAAGCCTGATGGTGTGTGAAGTTAGTGAGCCAAATGGAGTTGTTCTCCCACAAGAACCACTCGGCTGATTCTTCTTCAATATGCCCTTCACCAACATGCAGTGTTTCCTTGATTGAATTAGCTCTCACACCAATATTTGCGTCTAGAGCCTTTGCATTGAGGGCTATCTGAAAACGGCTGTGGCGCTGAAGTTGCCTGTGAATGTGGAGTTGGTGGCATGTGAAACCCGCATGTGGAGCACTCGTTTGTGTGGGATGCTCACCAAGCTTCATTTCAGTCCTATGCACTCAAAGGGCACTAAGCATAGAGTGTGAAAACTGAGTTTCCTTGAGAGCTGCTTGGAAGCCTGATGGTGTGTGAAGGTAGTGAGCCAAATGGAGTTGTTCTCCCACAAGAACCACTCAGCTGATCCTTATTCAATATGCCCTTCACCAACATGCAGTGTTTCCTTGATTGAATTAGCTCTCACACCAATATTTGCGTCTAGAGCCTTTGCATTGAGGGCTATCTGAAAATGCCTGTGGCACTGAAGTTGCCTGTGAATGTGGAGTTGGTGGCATGTGAAACCCGCATGTGGAGCATTCGTTTGTGTGGGATGCTCTACCAGGTTCATTCCTAGATAATGCACTCAAAGGGCACTAAGCATAGAGTGTGAAAACTGAGTTTCCTTGAGAGCTGCTTGGAAGCCTGATGGTGTGTGAAGTTAGTGAGCCAAATGGAGTTGTTCTCCCACAAGAACCACTCGGCTGACCCTTCTTCAATATGCCCTTCAGAAACATGCAGTGTTTCCTTGATTGAATTAGCTCTCACACCAATATTTGCGTCTAGAGCCTTTGCATTGAGGGCTATCTGAAAACGGCTGTGGCGCTGAAGTTGCCTGTGAAGGTGGAGTTGGTGGCATGTGAAACCCGCATGTGGGGCATTCGTTTGTGTGGGATGCTCACCAAGCTTCATTTCAGTCCTAGGCACTCAAAGGGCACTAAGCATAGAGTGTGAAAAATGAGTTTCCTTGAGAGCTGCTTGGAAGCCTGATGGTGTGTGAAGGTAGTGAGCCAAATGGAGTTGTTCTCCCACAAGAACCACTCAGCTGATCCTTCTTCAATATGCCCTTCACCAACATGCAGTGTTTCCTTGATTGAATTAGCTCTCACAACAATATTTGCGTCTAGAGCCTTTGCATTGAGGGCTATCTGAAAACGGCTGTGGCGCTGAAGTTGCCTGTGAATGTGGAGTTGGTGGCATGTGAAACCCGCATGTGGAGCATTCGTTTGTGTGGGATGCTCTTCCAGGTTCGTTCCTAGATAATGCACTCAAAGGGCACTAAGCATAGAGTGTGAAAACTGAGTTTCTTTGAGAGCTGCTTGGATGCCTGATGGTGTGTGAAGTTAGTGAGCCAAATGGAGTTGTTCTCCCACAATAACCACTCGGCTGATTCTTCTTCAATATGATCTTCACCAACATGCAGTGTTTCCTTGATTGAATTAGCTCTCACACCAATATTTGTTGCGTCTAGAACCTTTGCATTGAGGGCTATCTGAAAACGGCTGTGGCGCTGAAGTTGCCTGTGAATGTGGAGTTGGTGGCATGTGAAACCCGCATGTGGAGAATTCATTCGTTTGTGTGGGATGCTCACCAAGCATGATTTCAGTCCTAGGCACTCAAAGGGCACTAAGAATAGAGTGTGAAAACTGAGTTTCCTTGAGAGCTGCTTGGAAGCCTGATGGTGTGTGAAGTTAGTGAGCCAAATGGAGTTGTTCTCCCACAAGAACCACTCGGCTGACCCTTCTTCAATATGCCCTTCACCAACATGCAGTGTTTCCTTGATTGAATTAGCTCTCACACCAATATTTGCGTCTAGAGCCTTTGCTTTGAGGGCTATCTGAAAACGGCTGTGGTGCTGAAGTTGCCTGTGAATGTGGAGTTGGTGGCATGTGAAACCCGCATGTGGAGCATTCGTTTGTGTGGGATGCTCACCAAGCTTCATTTCAGTCCTAGGCACTCAAAGGGCACTAAGCATAGAGTGAAAAATGAGTTTCCTTGAGAGCTGCTTGGAAGCCTGATGGTGTGTGAAGGTAGTGAGCCAAATGGAGTTGTTCTCCCACAAGAACCACTCAGCTGATCCTTCTTCAATATGCCCTTCACCAACATGCAGTGTTTCCTTGATTGAATTAGCTCTCACAACAATATTTGCGTCTAGAGCCTTTGCATTGAGGGCTATCTGAAAACGGCTGTGGCGCTGAAGTTGCCTGTGAATGTGGAGTTGGTGGCATGTGAAACCCGCATGTGGAGCATTCGTTTGTGTGGGATGCTCTTCCAGGTTCATTCCTAGATAATGCACTCAAAGGGCACTAAGCATAGAGTGTGAAAACTGAGTTTCTTTGAGAGCTGCTTGGATGCCTGATGTGTGTGAAGTTAGTGAGCCAAATGGAGTTGTTCTCCCACAATAACCACTCGGCTGATTCTTCTTCAATATGATCTTCACCAACATGCAGTGTTTCCTTGATTGAATTAGCTCTCACACCAATATTTGCGTCTAGAACCTTTGCATTGAGGGCTATCTGAAAACGGCTGTGGCGCTGAAGTTGCCTGTGAATGTGGAGTTGGTGGCATGTGAAACCCGCATGTGGAGCATTCGTTTGTGTGGGATGCTCTACCAGGTTCATTCCTAGATAATGCACTCAAAGGGCACTAAGCATAGAGTGTGAAAACTGAGTTTCCTTGAGAGCTGCTTGGAAGTCTGATGGTGTGTGAAGTTAGTGAGCCAAATGGAGTTGTTCTCCCACAAGAACCACTCGGCTGACCCTTCTTCAATATACCCTTCAGAAACATGCAGTGTTTCCTTGATTGAATTAGCTCTCACACCAATATTTGCGTCTAGAGCCTTTGCATTGAGGGCTATCTGAAAACGGCTGTGGCGCTGAAGTTGCCTGTGAATGTGGTGTTGGTGGCATGTGAAACCCGCATGTGGAGCATTCGTTTGTGGGGGATGCTCTACCAGGTTCATTCCTAGATAATGCACTCAAAGGGCACTAAGCATAGAGTGTGAAAACTGAGTTTCTTTGAGAGCTGCTTGGAAGCCTGATGGTGTGTGAAGTTAGTGAGCCAAATGGAGTTGTTCTCCCACAAGAACCACTCGGCTGATCCTTCAATATGCCCTTCACCAACATGCAGTTTTTCCTTGATTGAATTAGCTCTCACACCAATATTTGCGTCTAGAGCCTTTGCATTGAGGGCTATCTGAAAACGGCTGTGGCGCTGAAGTTGCCTGTCAATGTGGAGTTGGTGGCATGTGAAACCCGCATGTGGAGCATTCGTTTGTGTGGGATGCTCTACCAGGTTCATTCCTAGATAATGCACTCAAAGGGCACTAAGCATAGAGTGTGAAAACTGAGTTTCTTTGAGAGCTGCTTGGAAGCTTGATGGTGTGTGAAGTTAGTGAGCCAAATGGAGTTGTTCTCCCACAAGAACCACTCGCCTGATCCTTCTTCAATATGCCCTTCACCAACATGCAATGTTTCCTTGATTGAATTAGCTCTCACACCAATATTTGCGTCTAGAGCCTTTGCATTGAGGGCTATCTGAAAATGGCTGTGGCGCTGAAGTTGCCTGTGAATGTGGAGTTGGTGGCATGTGAAACCCGCATGTGGAGCATTCGTTTGTGTGGGATGCTCACCAAGCTTCATTTCAGTCCTAGGCACTCAAAGCGCAGTAAGCATAGAGTGTGAAAATTGAGTTTCCTTGAGAGCTGCTTGGAAGCCTGATGGTGTGTGAAGTTAGTGAGCCAAATGGAGTTGTTCTCCCACAAGAACCACTCGGCTGATTCTTCTTCAATATGCCCTTCACCAACATGCAGTGTTTCCTTGATTGAATTAGCTCTCACACCAATATTTGCGTCTAGAACCTTTGCATTGAGGGCTATCTGAAAACGGCTGTGGCGCTGAAGTTGCCTGTGAATGTGGAGTTGGTGGCATGTGAAACCCGCATGTGGAGCATTCGTTTGTGTGGATGCTCACCAAGCTTCTTTTCAGTCCTAGGCACTCAAAGGGCACTAAGCATAGAGTGTGAAAACTGAGTTTCCTTGAGAGCTGCTTGGAAGCCTGATGGTGTGTGAAGTTAGTGAGCCAAATGGAGTTGTTCTCCCACAAGAACCACTCGGCTGATCCTTCTTCAATATGCCCTTCACCAACATGCAGTGTTTCCTAGATTGAATTAGCTCTCACAACAATATTTGCGTCTAGAGCCTTTGCATTGAGGGCTATCTGAAAACGGCTGTGGTGCTGAAGTTGCCTGTGAATGTGGAGTTGGTGGCATGTGAAACCGCATGTGGGGCATTCGTTTGTGTGGGATGCTCTACCAGGTTCATTCCTAGATAATGAACTCAAAGGGCACTAAGCATAGAGTGTGAAAACTGAGTTTCCTTGAGAGCTGCTTGGAAGCCTGATGGTGTGTGAAGTTAGTGAGCCCAAATGGAGTTGTTCTCCCACAAGAACCACTCAGCTGATTCTTCTTCAATATGCCCTTCACTAACATGCAGTGTTTCCTTGATTGAATTAGCTCTCACACCAATATTTGCGTCTAGAGCCTTTGCATTGAGGGCTATCTGAAAACGGCTGTGGCGCTGAAGTTGCCTGTGAATGTGGAGTTGGTGGCATGTGAAACACGCATGTGGAGCATTCGTTTGTGTGGGATGCTCACCAAGCTTCATTTCAGTCTAGGCACTCAAAGGGCACTAAGCATAGAGTGTGAAAAGTGAGTTTCCTTGAGAGCTGCTTGAAGCCTGATTGTGTGTGAAGTTAGTGAGCCAAATGGAGTTGTTCTCCCACAAGAACCACTCGGCTGATCCTTCTTCAATATGCCCTTCACCAACATGCAGTGTTTCCTTGATTGAATTAGCTCTCACACCAATATTTGCGTCTAGAGCCTTTGCATTGAGGGCTACCTGAAAACGGCTGTGGCGCTGAAGGTGCCTGTGAATGTGGAGTTGGTGGCATGTGAAACCCACATGTGGAACATTCGTTTGTGTGGATGCTCTACCAGGTTCATTCCTAGAAAATGCACTCAAAGGGCACTAAGCATAGAGTGTGAAATCTGAGTTTCCTTGAGAGCTGCTTGGAAGCCTGATGGTGTGTGAAGTTAGTGAGCCAAATGGAGTTGTTCTCCCACAAGAACCACTCGGCTGATTCTTCTTCAATATGCCCTTCACCAACATGCAGTGTTTCCTTGATTGAATTAGCTCTCGCACCAATATTTGCGTCTAGAACCTTTGCATTGAGGGCTATCTGAAAACGGCTGTGGCGCTGAAGGTGCCTGTGAATGTGGAGTTGGTGGCATGTGAAACCCGCATGTGGAGAATTCATTCGTTTGTGTGGGATGCTCACCAAGCATGATTTCAGTCCTAGGCACTCAAAGGGCACTAAGAATAGAGTGTGAAAACTGAGTTTCCTTGAGAGCTGCTTGGAAGCCTGATGGTGTGTGAAGTTAGTGAGCCAAATGGAGTTGTTCTCCCACAAGAACCACTCGGCTGACCCTTCTTCAATATGCCCTTCACCAACATGCAGTGTTTCCTTGATTGAATTAGCTCTCACACCAATATTTGCGTCTAGAGCCTTTGCTTTGAGGGCTATCTGAAAACGGCTGTGGCGCTGAAGTTGCCTGTGAATGTGGAGTTGGTGGCATGTGAAACCCGCATGTGGAGCATTCGTTTGTGTGGGATGCTCACCAAGCTTCATTTCAGTCCTAGGCACTCAAAAGGCACTAAGCATAGAGTGTGAAAAATGAGTTTCCTTGAGAGCTGCTTGGAAGCCTGATGGTGTGTGAAGTTAGTGAGCCAAATGGAGTTGTTCTCCCACAAGAACCACTCGACCGATCCTTCTTCAATATGCCCTTCACCAACATGCAGTGTTTCCTTGATTGAATTAGCTCTCACACCAATATTTGCGTCTAGAGCCTTTGCATTGAGGGCTATCTGAAAATGGCTGTGGCGCTGAAGTTGCCTGTGAATGTGGAGTTGGTGGCATGTGAAACCCGCATGTGGAGCATTCGTTTGTGTGGGATGCTCACCAAGCTTCATTTCAGTCCTAAGCACTCAAAGCGCAGTAAGCATAGAGTGTGAAAATTGAGTTTCCTTGAGAGCTGCTTGGAAGCCTGATGGTGTGTGAAGTTAGTGAGCCAAATGGAGTTGTTCTCCCACAAGAACCACTCGGCTGATTCTTCTTCAATATGCCCTTCACCAACATGCAGTGTTTCCTTGATTGAATTAGCTCTCACACCAATATTTGCGTCTAGAACCTTTGCATTGAGGGCTATCTGAAAACGGCTGTGGCGCTGAAGTTGCCTGTGAATGTGGAGTTGGTGGCATGTGAAACCCGCATGTGGAGCATTCGTTTGTGTGGGATGCTCACCAAGCTTCTTTTCAGTCCTAGGCACTCAAAGGGCACTAAGCATAGAGTGTGAAAACTGAGTTTCCTTGAGAGCTGCTTGGAAGCCTGATGGTGTGTGAAGTTAGTGAGCCAAATGGAGTTGTTCTCCCACAAGAACCACTCGGCTGATCCTTCTTCAATATGCCCTTCACCAACATGCAGTGTTTCCTAGATTGAATTAGCTCTCACAACAATATTTGCGTCTAGAGCCTTTGCATTGAGGGCTATCTGAAAACGGCTGTGGTGCTGAAGTTGCCTGTGAATGTGGAGTTGGTGGCATGTGAAACCCGCATGTGGGGCATTCGTTTGTGTGGGATGCTCTACCAGGTTCATTCCTAGATAATGAACTCAAAGGGCACTAAGCATAGAGTGTGAAAACTGAGTTTCCTTGAGAGCTGCTTGGAAGCCTGATGGTGTGTGAAGTTAGTGAGCCAAATGGAGTTGTTCTCCCACAAGAACCACTCAGCTGATTCTTCTTCAATATGCCCTTCACTAACATGCAGTGTTTCCTTGATTGAATTAGCTCTCACACCAATATTTGCGTCTAGAGCCTTTGCATTGAGGGCTATCTGAAAACGGCTGTGGCGCTGAAGTTGCCTGTGAATGTGGAGTTGGTGGCATGTGAAACACGCATGTGGAGCATTCGTTTGTGTGGGATGCTCACCAAGCTTCATTTCAGTCTAGGCACTCAAAGGGCACTAAGCATAGAGTGTGAAAAGTGAGTTTCCTTGAGAGCTGCTTGGAAGCCTGATGGTGTGTGAAGTTAGTGAGCCAAATGGAGTTGTTCTCCCACAAGAACCACTCGGCTGATCCTTCTTCAATATGCCCTTCACCAACATGCAGTGTTTCCTTGATTGAATTAGCTCTCACACCAATATTTGCGTCTAGAGCCTTTGCATTGAGGGCTACCTGAAAACGGCTGTGGCGCTGAAGGTGCCTGTGAATGTGGAGTTGGTGGCATGTGAAACCCACATGTGGAACATTCGTTTGTGTGGGATGCTCTACCAGGTTCATTCCTAGAAAATGCACTCAAAGGGCACTAAGCATAGAGTGTGAAATCTGAGTTTCCTTGAGAGCTGCTTGGAAGCCTGATGGTGTGTGAAGTTAGTGAGCCAAATGGAGTTGTTCTCCCACAAGAACCACTCGGCTGATTCTTCTTCAATATGCCCTTCACCAACATGCAGTGTTTCCTTGATTGAATTAGCTCTCGCACCAATATTTGCGTCTAGAACCTTTGCATTGAGGGCTATCTGAAAACGGCTGTGGCGCTGAAGGTGCCTGTGAATGTGGAGTTGGTGGCATGTGAAACCCGCATGTGGAGAATTCATTCGTTTGTGTGGGATGCTCACCAAGCATGATTTCAGTCCTAGGCACTCAAAGGGCACTAAGAATAGAGTGTGAAAACTGAGTTTCCTTGAGAGCTGCTTGGAAGCCTGATGGTGTGTGAAGTTAGTGAGCCAAATGGAGTTGTTCTCCCACAAGAACCACTCGGCTGACCCTTCTTCAATATGCCCTTCACCAACATGCAGTGTTTCCTTGATTGAATTAGCTCTCACACCAATATTTGCGTCTAGAGCCTTTGCTTTGAGGGCTATCTGAAAACGGCTGTGGCGCTGAAGTTGCCTGTGAATGTGGAGTTGGTGGCATGTGAAACCCGCATGTGGAGCATTCGTTTGTGTGGGATGCTCACCAAGCTTCATTTCAGTCCTAGGCACTCAAAAGGCACTAAGCATAGAGTGTGAAAAATGAGTTTCCTTGAGAGCTGCTTGGAAGCCTGATGGTGTGTGAAGTTAGTGAGCCAAATGGAGTTGTTCTCCCACAAGAACCACTCGACCGATCCTTCTTCAATATGCCCTTCACCAACATGCAGTGTTTCCTTGATTGAATTAGCTCTCACACCAATATTTGCGTCTAGAGCCTTTGCATTGAGGGCTATCTGAAAACGGCTGTGGCGCTGAAGTTGCCTGTGAATGTGGAGTTGGTGGCATGTGAAACCCGCATGTGGAGCATTCGTTTGTGTGGGATGCTAACCAAGCTTCATTTCAGTCTAGGCACTCAAAGGGCACTAAGCATAGAGTGTGAAAAGTGAGTTTCCTTGAGAGCTGCTTGGAAGCCTGATGGTGTGTGAAGTTAGTGAGCCAAATGGAGTTGTTCTCCCACAAGAACCACTCAGCTGATCCTTCTTCAATATGCCCTTCACCAACATGCAGTGTTTCCTTGATTGAATTAGCTCTCACACCAATATTTGCGTCTAGAGCCTTTGCATTGAGGGCTACCTGAAAACGGCTGTGGCGCTGAAGGTGCCTGTGAATGTGGAGTTGGTGGCATGTGAAACCCACATGTGGAACATTCGTTTGTGTGGGATGCTCTACCAGGTTCATTCCTAGAAAATGCACTCAAAGGGCACTAAGCATAGAGTGTGAAAACTGAGTTTCCTTGAGAGCTGCTTGGAAGCCTGATGGTGTGTGAAGTTAGTGAGCCAAATGGAGTTGTTCTCCCACAAGAACCACTCGGTTGATTCTTCTTCAATATGCCCTTCAGCAACATGCAGTGTTTCCTTGATTGAATTAGCTCTCACACCAATATTTGCGTCTAGAGCCTTTGCATTGAGGGCTATCTGAAAACGGCTGTGGCGCTGAAGTTGCCTGTGAATGTGGAGTTGGTTGCATGTGAAAGCCACATGTGGAGCATTCGTTTGTGTGGGATGTTCACCAAGCTTCATTTCAGTCCTAGGCACTCAAAGGGCACTAAGCATAGAGTGTGAAAACTGAGTTTACTTGAGAGCTGCTTGGAAGCCTGATGGTGTGTGAAGTTAGTGAGCCAAATGGAGTTGTTCTCCCACAAGAACCACTCGGCTGATCCTTCTTCAATATGCCCTTCACCAACATGCAGTGTTTCCTTCATTGAATTAGCTCTCACACCAATATTTGCGTCTAGATCCTTTGCATTGAGGGCTATCTGAAAACGGCTGTGGCGCTGAAGTTGCCTGTGAATGTGCAGTCGTTGGCATGTGAAACCCGCATGTGGATCATTCGTTTGTGTGGGATGCTCTACCAGGTTCATTCCTAGATAATGCACTCAAAGGGCACTAAGCATAGAGTGTGAAAACTGAGTTTCCTTGAGAGCTGCTTGGAAGCCTGATGGTGTGTGAAGTTAGTGAGCCAAATGGAGTTGTTCTCCCACAAGAACCACTCGGCTGATTCTTCTTCAATATGCCCTTCACCAACATGCAGTGTTTCCTTGATTGAATTAGCTCTCACACCAATATTTGCGTCTAGAACCTTTGCATTGAGGGCTATCTGAAAACGGCTGTGGCGCTGAAGTTGCCTGTGAATGTGGAGTTGGTGGCATGTGAAACCCGCATGTGGAGCATTCGTTTGTGTGGGATGCTCACCAAGGTTCTTTTCAGTCCTAGGCACTCAAAGGGCACTAAGCATAGAGTGTGAAAACTGAGTTTCCTTGAGAGCTGCTTGGAAGCCTGATGGTGTGTGAAGTTAGTGAGCCAAATGGAGTTGTTCTCCCACAAGAACCACTCGGCTGATCCTTCTTCAATATGCCCTTCACCAACATGCAGTGTTTCCTTGATTGAATTAGCTCTCACACCAATATTTGCGTCTAGAGCCTTTGCATTGAGGGCTACCTGAAAACGGCTGTGGCGCTGAAGGTGCCTGTGAATGTGGAGTTGGTGGCATGTGAAACCCACATGTGGAACATTCGTTTGTGTGGGATGCTCTACCAGGTTCATTCCTAGAAAATGCACTCAAAGGGCACTAAGCATAGAGTGTGAAATCTGAGTTTCCTTGAGAGCTGCTTGGAAGCCTGATGGTGTGTGAAGTTAGTGAGCCAAATGGAGTTGTTCTCCCACAAGAACCACTCGGCTGATTCTTCTTCAATATGCCCTTCACCAACATGCAGTGTTTCCTTGATTGAATTAGCTCTCGCACCAATATTTGCGTCTAGAACCTTTGCATTGAGGGCTATCTGAAAACGGCTGTGGCGCTGAAGGTGCCTGTGAATGTGGAGTTGGTGGCATGTGAAACCCGCATGTGGAGAATTCATTCGTTTGTGTGGGATGCTCACCAAGCATGATTTCAGTCCTAGGCACTCAAAGGGCACTAAGAATAGAGTGTGAAAACTGAGTTTCCTTGAGAGCTGCTTCGAAGCCTGATGGTGTGTGAAGTTAGTGAGCCAAATGGAGTTGTTCTCCCACAAGAACCACTCGGCTGACCCTTCTTCAATATGCCCTTCACCAACATGCAGTGTTTCCTTGATTGAATTAGCTCTCACACCAATATTTGCGTCTAGAGCCTTTGCTTTGAGGGCTATCTGAAAACGGCTGTGGCGCTGAAGTTGCCTGTGAATGTGGAGTTGGTGGCATGTGAAACCCGCATGTGGAGCATTCGTTTGTGTGGGATGCTCACCAAGCTTCATTTCAGTCCTAGGCACTCAAAAGGCACTAAGCATAGAGTGTGAAAAATGAGTTTCCTTGAGAGCTGCTTGGAAGCCTGATGGTGTGTGAAGTTAGTGAGCCAAATGGAGTTGTTCTCCCACAAGAACCACTCGACCGATCCTTTTTCAATATGCCCTTCACCAACATGCAGTGTTTCCTTGATTGAATTAGCTCTCACACCAATATTTGCGTCTAGAGCCTTTGCATTGAGGGCTATCTGAAAACGGCTGTGGCGCTGAAGTTGCCTGTGAATGTGGAGTTGGTGGCATGTGAAACCCGCATGTGGAGCATTCGTTTGTGTGGGATGCTAACCAAGTTTCATTTCAGTCTAGGCACTCAAAGGGCACTAAGCATAGAGTGTGAAAACTGAGTTTCCTTGAGAGCTGCTTGGAAGCCTGATGGTGTGTGAAGTTAGTGAGCCAAATGGAGTTGTTCTCCCACAAGAACCACTCAGCTGATCCTTCTTCAATATGCCCTTCACCAACATGCAGTGTTTCCTTGATTGAATTAGCTCTCACACCAATATTTGCGTCTAGAGCCTTTGCATTGAGGGCTACCTGAAAACGGCTGTGGCGCTGAAGGTGCCTGTGAATGTGGAGTTGGTGGCATGTGAAACCCGCATGTGGAACATTCGTTTGTGTGGGATGCTCTACCAGGTTCATTCCTAGAAAATGCACTCAAAGGGCACTAAGCATAGAGTGTGAAAACTGAGTTTCCTTGAGAGCTGCTTGGAAGCCTGATGGTGTGTGAAGTTAGTGAGCCAAATGGAGTTGTTCTCCCACAAGAACCACTCGGTTGATTCTTCTTCAATATGCCCTTCAGCAACATGCAGTGTTTCCTTGATTGAATTAGCTCTCACACCAATATTTGCGTCTAGAGCCTTTGCATTGAGGGCTATCTGAAAACGGCTGTGGCGCTGAAGTTGCCTGTGAATGTGGAGTTGGTTGCATGTGAAAGCCACATGTGGAGCATTCGTTTGTGTGGGATGTTCACCAAGCTTCATTTCAGTCCTAGGCACTCAAAGGGCACTAAGCATAGAGTGTGAAAACTCAGTTTACTTGAGAGCTGCTTGGAAGCCTGATGGTGTGTGAAGTTAGTGAGCCAAATGGAGTTGTTCTCCCACAAGAACCACTCGGCTGATCCTTCTTCAATATGCCCTTCACCAACATGCAGTGTTTCCTTGATTGAATTAGCTCTCACACCAATATTTGCGTCTAGAGCCTTTGCATTGAGGGCTACCTGAAAACGGCTGTGGCGCTGAAGGTGCCTGTGAATGTGGAGTTGGTGGCATGTGAAACCCACATGTGGAACATTCGTTTGTGTGGGATGCTCTACCAGGTTCATTCCTAGAAAATGCACTCAAAGGGCACTAAGCATAGAGTGTGAAATCTGAGTTTCCTTGAGAGCTGCTTGGAAGCCTGATGGTGTGTGAAGTTAGTGAGCCAAATGGAGTTGTTCTCCCACAAGAACCACTCGGCTGATTCTTCTTCAATATGCCCTTCACCAACATGCAGTGTTTCCTTGATTGAATTAGCTCTCGCACCAATATTTGCGTCTAGAACCTTTGCATTGAGGGCTATCTGAAAACGGCTGTGGCGCTGAAGGTGCCTGTGAATGTGGAGTTGGTGGCATGTGAAACCCGCATGTGGAGAATTCATTCGTTTGTGTGGGATGCTCACCAAGCATGATTTCAGTCCTAGGCACTCAAAGGGCACTAACAATAGAGTGTGAAAACTGAGTTTCCTTGAGAGCTGCTTCGAAGCCTGATGGTGTGTGAAGTTAGTGAGCCAAATGGAGTTGTTCTCCCACAAGAACCACTCGGCTGACCCTTCTTCAATATGCCCTTCACCAACATGCAGTGTTTCCTTGATTGAATTAGCTCTCACACCAATATTTGCGTCTAGAGCCTTTGCTTTGAGGGCTATCTGAAAACGGCTGTGGCGCTGAAGTTGCCTGTGAATGTGGAGTTGGTGGCATGTGAAACCCGCATGTGGAGCATTCGTTTGTGTGGGATGCTCACCAAGCTTCATTTCAGTCCTAGGCACTCAAAAGGCACTAAGCATAGAGTGTGAAAAATGAGTTTCCTTGAGAGCTGCTTGGAAGCCTGATGGTGTGTGAAGTTAGTGAGCCAAATGGAGTTGTTCTCCCACAAGAACCACTCGACCGATCCTTTTTCAATATGCCCTTCACCAACATGCAGTGTTTCCTTGATTGAATTAGCTCTCACACCAATATTTGCGTCTAGAGCCTTTGCATTGAGGGCTATCTGAAAACGGCTGTGGCGCTGAAGTTGCCTGTGAATGTGGAGTTGGTGGCATGTGAAACCCGCATGTGGAGCATTCGTTTGTGTGGGATGCTAACCAAGTTTCATTTCAGTCTAGGCACTCAAAGGGCACTAAGCATAGAGTGTGAAAACTGAGTTTCCTTGAGAGCTGCTTGGAAGCCTGATGGTGTGTGAAGTTAGTGAGCCAAATGGAGTTGTTCTCCCACAAGAACCACTCAGCTGATCCTTCTTCAATATGCCCTTCACCAACATGCAGTGTTTCCTTGATTGAATTAGCTCTCACACCAATATTTGCGTCTAGAGCCTTTGCATTGAGGGCTACCTGAAAACGGCTGTGGCGCTGAAGGTGCCTGTGAATGTGGAGTTGGTGGCATGTGAAACCCGCATGTGGAACATTCGTTTGTGTGGGATGCTCTACCAGGTTCATTCCTAGAAAATGCACTCAAAGGGCACTAAGCATAGAGTGTGAAAACTGAGTTTCCTTGAGAGCTGCTTGGAAGCCTGATGGTGTGTGAAGTTAGTGAGCCAAATGGAGTTGTTCTCCCACAAGAACCACTCGGTTGATTCTTCTTCAATATGCCCTTCAGCAACATGCAGTGTTTCCTTGATTGAATTAGCTCTCACACCAATATTTGCGTCTAGAGCCTTTGCATTGAGGGCTATCTGAAAACGGCTGTGGCGCTGAAGTTGCCTGTGAATGTGGAGTTGGTTGCATGTGAAAGCCACATGTGGAGCATTCGTTTGTGTGGGATGTTCACCAAGCTTCATTTCAGTCCTAGGCACTCAAAGGGCACTAAGCATAGAGTGTGAAAACTGAGTTTACTTGAGAGCTGCTTGGAAGCCTGATGGTGTGTGAAGTTAGTGAGCCAAATGGAGTTGTTCTCCCACAAGAACCACTCGGCTGATCCTTCTTCAATATGCCCTTCACCAACATGCAGTGTTTCCTTCATTGAATTAGCTCTCACACCAATATTTGCGTCTAGATCCTTTGCATTGAGGGCTATCTGAAAACGGCTGTGGCGCTGAAGTTGCCTGTGAATGTGCAGTCGTTGGCATGTGAAACCCGCATGTGGATCATTCGTTTGTGTGGGATGCTCTACCAGGTTCATTCCTAGATAATGCACTCAAAGGGCACTAAGCATAGAGTGTGAAAACTGAGTTTCCTTGAGAGCTGCTTGGAAGCCTGATGGTGTGTGAAGTTAGTGAGCCAAATGGAGTTGTTCTCCCACAAGAACCACTCGGCTGATTCTTCTTCAATATGCCCTTCACCAACATGCAGTGTTTCCTTGATTGAATTAGCTCTCACACCAATATTTGCGTCTAGAACCTTTGCATTGAGGGCTATCTGAAAACGGCTGTGGCGCTGAAGTTGCCTGTGAATGTGGAGTTGGTGGCATGTGAAACCCGCATGTGGAGCATTCGTTTGTGTGGGATGCTCTACCAGGTTCATTCCTAGATAATGCACTGAAAGGGCACTAAGCATAGAGTGTGAAAACTGAGTTTCCTTGAGAGCTGCTTGGAAGCCTGATGGTGTGTGAAGTTAGTGAGCCAAATGGAGTTGTTCTCCCACAAGAACCACTCAGCTGATTCTTCTTCAATATGCCCTTCACTAACATGCAGTGTTTCCTTGATTGAATTAGCTCTCACACCAATATTTGCGTCTAGAGCCTTTGCATTGAGGGCTATCTGAAATCGGCTGTGGCGCTGAAGTTGCCTGTGAATGTGCAGTTGGTGGCATGTGAAACCCGCATGTGCAGCATTCGTTTGTGTGGGATGCTCTACCAGGTTCATTCCTAGAAAATGCACTCAAAGGGCACTAAGCATAGAGTGTGAAAACTGAGTTTCCTTGAGCTGCTTGGAAGCCTGATGGTGTGTGAAGTTAGTGAGCCAAATGGAGTTGTTCTCCCACAAGAACCACTCGGCTGATCCTTCTTCAATATGCCCTTCACCAACATGCAGTGTTTCCTTGATTGAATTAGCTCTCACACCAATATTTGCGTCTAGAGCCTTTGCATTGAGGGCTATCTGAAAACGGCTGTGGCGCTGAAGTTGCCTGTGAATGTGGAGTTGGTGGCATGTGAAACCCGCATGTGGAGCATTCGTTTGTGTGGGATGCTCTACCAGGTTCATTCCTAGATAATGCACTCAAAGGGCACTAAGCATAGAGTGTGAAAACTGAGTTTCCTTGAGAGCTGCTTGGAAGCCTGATGGTGTGTGAAGTTAGTGAGCCAAATGGAGTTGTTCTCCCACAAGAACCACTCGGCTGATCCTTCTTCAATATGCCCTTCACCAACATGCAGTGTTTCCTTGATTGAATTAGCTCTCACAGCAATATTTGCGTCTAGAGCCTTTGCATTGAGGGCTATCTGAAAACGGCTGTGGCGCTGAAGTTGCCTGTGAATGTGGAGTTGGTGGCATGTGAAACCCGCATGTGGAGCATTCGTTTGTGTGGGATGCTCTACCAGGTTCATTCCTAGATAATGCACTCAAAGGGCACTAAGCATAGAGTGTGAAAACTGAGTTTCCTTGAGAGCTGCTTGGAAGCCTGATGGTGTGTGAAGTTAGTGAGCCAAATGGAGTTGTTCTCCCACAAGAACCACTCGGCTGATCCTTCTTCAATATGCCCTTCACCATCATGCAGTGTTTCCTTGATTGAATTAGCTCTCACACCAATATTTGCGTCTAGAGCCTTTGCATTGAGGGCTTTCTGAAAACGGCTGTGGCGCTGAAGTTGCCTGTGAATGTGGAGTTGGTGGCATGTGAAACCCGCATGTGGAGCATTGGTTTGTGTGGGATGCTCTACCAGGTTCATTCCTAGATAATGCACTCAAAGGGCACTAAGCATAGAGTGTGAAAACTGAGTTTCCTTGAGAGCTGCTTGGAAGCCTGATGGTGTGTGAAGTTAGTGAGCCAAATGGAGTTGTTCTCCCACAAGAACCACTCGGCTGATCCTTCTTCAATATGCCCTTCACCAACATGCAGTGTTTCCTTGATTGAATTAGCTCTCACACCAATATTTGCGTCTAGAGCCTTTACATTGAACGCTATCTGAAAACAGCTGTGGCGCTGAAGTTGCCTGTGAATGTGGAGCTGGTTGCATGTGAAACCCGCATGTGGAGCATTCGTTTGTGTGGGATGCTCACCAAGCTTCATTTCAGTCCTAGGCACTCAAAGGG
The DNA here is from genome assembly GCF_030435755.1 of Ochotona princeps. NCBI lineage: Eukaryota > Metazoa > Chordata > Mammalia > Lagomorpha > Ochotonidae > Ochotona > Ochotona princeps. The sequence goes on along the minus strand of NW_026701106.1, from coordinate 35,563 downwards.
CACTAAGCATAGAGTGTGAAAACTGAGTTTCCTTGAGAGCTGCTTGGAAGCCTGATGGTGTGTGAAGTTAGTGAGCCAAATGGAGTTGTTCTCCCACAAGAACCACTCGGCTGATCCTTCTTCAGTATGCCCTTCACCAACATGCAGTGTTTCCTTGATTGAATTAGCTCTCACACCAATATTTGCGTCTAGAGCCTTTGCATTGAGGGCTATCTGAAAACGGCTGTGGCGCTGAAGTTGCCTGTGAATGTGGAGTTGGTGGCATGTGAAACCCGCATGTGGAGCATTCGTTTGTGTGGGATGCTCTACCAGGTTCATTCCTAGATAATGCACTCAAAGGGCACTAAGCATAGAGTGTGAAAACTGAGTTTCCTTGAGAGCTGCTTGGAAGCCTGATGGTGTGTGAAGTTAGTGAGCCAAATGGAGTTGTTCTCCCACAAGAACCACTCGGCAGATCCTTCTTCAATATGCGTTTCACTAACATGCAGTGTTTCCTTGATTGAATTAGCTCTCACACCAATATTTGCGTCTAGAGCCTTTGCATTGAGGGCTATCTGAAAACGGCTGTGGCGCAGAAGTTGCCTGTGAATGTGGAGTTGGTGGCATGTGAAACCCGCATGTGGAGCATTCGTTTGTGTGGGATGCTCCACCAGGTTCATTCCTAGGTAATGCACTCAAAGGGCACTAAGCATAGAGTGTGAAAACTGAGTTTCCTTGAGAGCTGCTTGGAAGCCTGATGGTGTGTGAAGTTAGTGAGCCAAATGGAGTTGTTCTCCCACAAGAAGCACTCAGCTGATCCTTCTTCAATATGCCTTTCACTAACATGCAGTGTTTCCTTGATTGAATTAGCTCTCACACCAATATTTGCGTCTAGAGCCTTTGCATTGAGGGCTATCTGAAAACGGCTGTGGCGCTGAAGTTGCCTGTGAATGTGGAGTTGGTTGCATGTGAAACCCGCATGTGGAGCATTCGTTTGTGTGGGATGCTCACCAAGCTTCATTTCAGTCCTAGGCACTCAAAGGGCACTAAGCATAGAGTGTGAAAACTGAGTTTCCTTGAGAGCTGCTTGGAAGCCTGATGGTGTGTGAAGTTAGTGAGCCAAATGGAGTTGTTCTCCCACAAGAAGCACTCAGCTGATCCTTCTTCAATATGCCTTTCACTAACATGCAGTGTTTCCTTGATTGAATTAGCTCTCACACCAATATTTGCGTCTAGAGCCTTTGCATTGAGGGCTATCTGAAAACGGCTGTGGCGCTGAAGTTGCCTGTGAATGTGGAGTTGGTTGCATGTGAAACCCGCATGTGGAGCATTCGTTTGTGTGGGATGCTCACCAAGCTTCATTTCAGTCCTAGGCACTCAAAGGGCACTAAGCATAGAGTGTGAAAACTGAGTTTCCTTGAGAGCTGCTTGGAAGCCTGATGGTGTGTGAAGTTAGTGAGCCAAATGGAGTTGTTCTCCCACAAGAACCACTCGGCTGATCCTTCTTCAATATGCCCTTCACCAACATGCAGTGTTTCCTTGATTGAATTAGCTCTCACACCAATATTTGCGTCTAGAGCCTTTGCATTGAGGGCTATCTGAAAACGGCTGTGGCGCTGAAGTTGCCTGTGAATGTGGAGTTGGTGGCATGTGAAACCCGCATGTGGAGCATTCGTTTGTGTGGGATGCTCTACCAGGTTCATTCCTAGATAATGCACTGAAAGGGCACTAAGCATAGAGTGTGAAAACTGAGTTTCCTTGAGAGCTGCTTGGAAGCCTGATGGTGTGTGAAGTTAGTGAGCCAAATGGAGTTGTTCTCCCACAAGAACCACTCAGCTGATTCTTCTTCAATATGCCCTTCACTAACATGCAGTGTTTCCTTGATTGAATTAGCTCTCACACCAATATTTGCGTCTAGAGCCTTTGCATTGAGGGCTATCTGAAATCGGCTGTGGCGCTGAAGTTGCCTGTGAATGTGCAGTTGGTGGCATGTGAAACCCGCATGTGCAGCATTCGTTTGTGTGGGATGCTCTACCAGGTTCATTCCTAGAAAATGCACTCAAAGGGCACTAAGCATAGAGTGTGAAAACTGAGTTTCCTTGAGAGCTGCTTGGAAGCCTGATGGTGTGTGAAGTTAGTGAGCCAAATGGAGTTGTTCTCCCACAAGAACCACTCGGCTGATCCTTCTTCAATATGCCCTTCACCAACATGCAGTGTTTCCTTGATTGAATTAGCTCTCACACCAATATTTGCGTCTAGAGCCTTTGCATTGAGGGCTATCTGAAAACGGCTGTGGCGCTGAAGTTGCCTGTGAATGTGGAGTTGGTGGCATGTGAAACCCGCATGTGGAGCATTCGTTTGTGTGGGATGCTCTACCAGGTTCATTCCTAGATAATGCACTCAAAGGGCACTAAGCATAGAGTGTGAAAACTGAGTTTCCTTGAGAGCTGCTTGGAAGCCTGATGGTGTGTGAAGTTAGTGAGCCAAATGGAGTTGTTCTCCCACAAGAACCACTCGGCTGATCCTTCTTCAATATGCCCTTCACCAACATGCAGTGTTTCCTTGATTGAATTAGCTCTCACAGCAATATTTGCGTCTAGAGCCTTTGCATTGAGGGCTATCTGAAAACGGCTGTGGCGCTGAAGTTGCCTGTGAATGTGGAGTTGGTGGCATGTTAAACCCGCATGTGGAGCATTCGTTTGTGTGGGATGCTCTACCAGGTTCATTCCTAGATAATGCACTCAAAGGGCACTAAGCATAGAGTGTGAAAACTGAGTTTCCTTGAGAGCTGCTTGGAAGCCTGATGGTGTGTGAAGTTAGTGAGCCAAATGGAGTTGTTCTCCCACAAGAACCACTCGGCTGATCCTTCTTCAATATGCCCTTCACCATCATGCAGTGTTTCCTTGATTGAATTAGCTCTCACACCAATATTTGCGTCTAGAGCCTTTGCATTGAGGGCTTTCTGAAAACGGCTGTGGCGCTGAAGTTGCCTGTGAATGTGGAGTTGGTGGCATGTGAAACCCGCATGTGGAGCATTCGTTTGTGTGGGATGCTCTACCAGGTTCATTCCTAGATAATGCACTCAAAGGGCACTAAGCATAGAGTGTGAAAACTGAGTTTCCTTGAGAGCTGCTTGGAAGCCTGATGGTGTGTGAAGTTAGTGAGCCAAATGGAGTTGTTCTCCCACAAGAACCACTCGGCTGATCCTTCTTCAATATGCCCTTCACCAACATGCAGTGTTTCCTTGATTGAATTAGCTCTCACACCAATATTTGCGTCTAGAGCCTTTACATTGAACGCTATCTGAAAACAGCTGTGGCGCTGAAGTTGCCTGTGAATGTGGAGCTGGTTGCATGTGAAACCCGCATGTGGAGCATTCGTTTGTGTGGGATGCTCACCAAGCTTCATTTCAGTCCTAGGCACTCAAAGGGCACTAAGCATAGAGTGTGAAAACTGAGTTTCCTTGAGAGCTGCTTGGAAGCCTGATGGTGTGTGAAGTTAGTGAGCCAAATGGAGTTGTTCTCCCACAAGAACCACTCAGCTGATTCTTCTTCAATATGCCCTTCACTAACATGCAGTGTTTCCTTGATTGAATTAGCTCTCACACCAATATTTGCGTCTAGAGCCTTTGCATTGAGGGCTATCTGAAATCGGCTGTGGCGCTGAAGTTGCCTGTGAATGTGCAGTTGGTGGCATGTGAAACCCGCATGTGCAGCATTCGTTTGTGTGGGATGCTCTACCAGGTTCATTCCTAGAAAATGCACTCAAAGGGCACTAAGCATAGAGTGTGAAAACTGAGTTTCCTTGAGCTGCTTGGAAGCCTGATGGTGTGTGAAGTTAGTGAGCCAAATGGAGTTGTTCTCCCACAAGAACCACTCGGCTGATCCTTCTTCAATATGCCCTTCACCAACATGCAGTGTTTCCTTGATTGAATTAGCTCTCACACCAATATTTGCGTCTAGAGCCTTTGCATTGAGGGCTATCTGAAAACGGCTGTGGCGCTGAAGTTGCCTGTGAATGTGGAGTTGGTGGCATGTGAAACCCGCATGTGGAGCATTCGTTTGTGTGGGATGCTCTACCAGGTTCATTCCTAGATAATGCACTCAAAGGGCACTAAGCATAGAATGTGAAAACTGAGTTTCCTTGAGAGCTGCTTGGAAGCCTGATGGTGTGTGAAGTTAGTGAGCCAAATGGAGTTGTTCTCCCACAAGAACCACTCGGCTGATCCTTCTTCAATATGCCCTTCACCAACATGCAGTGTTTCCTTGATTGAATTAGCTCTCACAGCAATATTTGCGTCTAGAGCCTTTGCATTGAGGGCTATCTGAAAACGGCTGTGGCGCTGAAGTTGCCTGTGAATGTGGAGTTGGTGGCATGTTAAACCCGCATGTGGAGCATTCGTTTGTGTGGGATGCTCTACCAGGTTCATTCCTAGATAATGCACTCAAAGGGCACTAAGCATAGAGTGTGAAAACTGAGTTTCCTTGAGAGCTGCTTGGAAGCCTGATGGTGTGTGAAGTTAGTGAGCCAAATGGAGTTGTTCTCCCACAAGAACCACTCGGCTGATCCTTCTTCAATATGCCCTTCACCAACATGCAGTGTTTCCTTGATTGAATTAGCTCTCACACCAATATTTGCGTCTAGAGCCTTTACATTGAACGCTATCTAAAAACAGCTGTGGCGCTGAAGTTGCCTGTGAATGTGGAGCTGGTTGCATGTGAAACCCGCATGTGGAGCATTCGTTTGTGTGGGATGCTCACCAAGCTTCATTTCAGTCCTAGGCACTCAAAGGGCACTAAGCATAGAGTGTGAAAACTGAGTTTCCTTGAGAGCTGCTTGGAAGCCTGATGGTGTGTGAAGTTAGTGAGCCAAATGGAGTTGTTCTCCCACAAGAACCACTCGGCTGATCCTTCTTCAATATGCCCTTCACCAACATGCAGTGTTTCCTTGATTGAATTAGCTCTCACACCAATATTTGCGTCTAGAGCCTTTGCATTGAGGGCTATCTGAAAACGGCTGTGGCGCTGAAGTTGCCTGTGAATGTGCAGTTGGTGGCATGTGAAACCCGCATGTGCAGCATTCGTTTGTGTGGGATGCTCTACCAGGTTCATTCCTAGATAATGCACTCAAAGGGCACTAAGCATAGAGTGTGAAAACTGAGTTTCCTTGAGAGCTGCTTGGAAGCCTGATGGTGTGTGAAGTTAGTGAGCCAAATGGAGTTGTTCTCCCACAAGAACCACTCGGCAGATCCTTCTTCAATATGCATTTCACTAACATGCAGTGTTTCCTTGATTGAATTAGCTCTCACACCAATATTTGCGTCTAGAGCCTTTGCATTGAGGGCTATCTGAAAACGGCTGTGGCGCAGAAGTTGCCTGTGAATGTGGAGTTGGTGGCATGTGAAACCCGCATGTGGAGCATTCGTTTGTGTGGGATGCTCCACCAGGTTCATTCCTAGGTAATGCACTCAAAGGGCACTAAGCATAGAGTGTGAAAACTGAGTTTCCTTGAGAGCTGCTTGGAAGCCTGATGGTGTGTGAAGTTAGTGAGCCAAATGGAGTTGTTCTCCCACAAGAAGCACTCAGCTGATCCTTCTTCAATATGCCTTTCACTAACATGCAGTGTTTCCTTGATTGAATTAGCTCTCACACCAATATTTGCGTCTAGAGCCTTTGCATTGAGGGCTATCTGAAAACGGCTGTGGCGCTGAAGTTGCCTGTGAATGTGGAGTTGGTTGCATGTGAAACCCGCATGTGGAGCATTCGTTTGTGTGGGATGCTCACCAAGCTTCATTTCAGTCCTAGGCACTCAAAGGGCACTAAGCATAGAGTGTGAAAACTGAGTTTCCTTGAGAGCTGCTTGGAAGCCTGATGGTGTGTGAAGTTAGTGAGCCAAATGGAGTTGTTCTCCCACAAGAAGCACTCAGCTGATCCTTCTTCAATATGCCTTTCACTAACATGCAGTGTTTCCTTGATTGAATTAGCTCTCACACCAATATTTGCGTCTAGAGCCTTTGCATTGAGGGCTATCTGAAAACGGCTGTGGCGCTGAAGTTGCCTGTGAATGTGGAGTTGGTTGCATGTGAAACCCGCATGTGGAGCATTCGTTTGTGTGGGATGCTCACCAAGCTTCATTTCAGTCCTAGGCACTCAAAGGGCACTAAGCATAGAGTGTGAAAACTGAGTTTCCTTGAGAGCTGCTTGGAAGCCTGATGGTGTGTGAAGTTAGTGAGCCAAATGGAGTTGTTCTCCCACAAGAACCACTCGGCTGATCCTTCTTCAATATGCCCTTCACCAACATGCAGTGTTTCCTTGATTGAATTAGCTCTCACACCAATATTTGCGTCTAGAGCCTTTGCATTGAGGGCTATCTGAAAACGGCTGTGGCGCTGAAGTTGCCTGTGAATGTGGAGTTGGTGGCATGTGAAACCCGCATGTGGAGCATTCGTTTGTGTGGGATGCTCTACCAGGTTCATTCCTAGATAATGCACTGAAAGGGCACTAAGCATAGAGTGTGAAAACTGAGTTTCCTTGAGAGCTGCTTGGAAGCCTGATGGTGTGTGAAGTTAGTGAGCCAAATGGAGTTGTTCTCCCACAAGAACCACTCAGCTGATTCTTCTTCAATATGCCCTTCACTAACATGCAGTGTTTCCTTGATTGAATTAGCTCTCACACCAATATTTGCGTCTAGAGCCTTTGCATTGAGGGCTATCTGAAATCGGCTGTGGCGCTGAAGTTGCCTGTGAATGTGCAGTTGGTGGCATGTGAAACCCGCATGTGGAGCATTCGTTTGTGTGGGATGCTCTACCAGGTTCATTCCTAGAAAATGCACTCAAAGGGCACTAAGCATAGAGTGTGAAAACTGAGTTTCCTTGAGCTGCTTGGAAGCCTGATGGTGTGTGAAGTTAGTGAGCCAAATGGAGTTGTTCTCCCACAAGAACCACTCGGCTGATCCTTCTTCAATATGCCCTTCACCAACATGCAGTGTTTCCTTGATTGAATTAGCTCTCACACCAATATTTGCGTCTAGAGCCTTTGCATTGAGGGCTATCTGAAAACGGCTGTGGCGCTGAAGTTGCCTGTGAATGTGGAGTTGGTGGCATGTGAAACCCGCATGTGGAGCATTCGTTTGTGTGGGATGCTCTACCAGGTTCATTCCTAGATAATGCACTCAAAGGGCACTAAGCATAGAGTGTGAAAACTGAGTTTCCTTGAGAGCTGCTTGGAAGCCTGATGGTGTGTGAAGTTAGTGAGCCAAATGGAGTTGTTCTCCCACAAGAACCACTCGGCTGATCCTTCTTCAATATGCCCTTCACCAACATGCAGTGTTTCCTTGATTGAATTAGCTCTCACAGCAATATTTGCGTCTAGAGCCTTTGCATTGAGGGCTATCTGAAAACGGCTGTGGCGCTGAAGTTGCCTGTGAATGTGGAGTTGGTGGCATGTTAAACCCGCATGTGGAGCATTCGTTTGTGTGGGATGCTCTACCAGGTTCATTCCTAGATAATGCACTCAAAGGGCACTAAGCATAGAGTGTGAAAACTGAGTTTCCTTGAGAGCTGCTTGGAAGCCTGATGGTGTGTGAAGTTAGTGAGCCAAATGGAGTTGTTCTCCCACAAGAACCACTCGGCTGATCCTTCTTCAATATGCCCTTCACCATCATGCAGTGTTTCCTTGATTGAATTAGCTCTCACACCAATATTTGCGTCTAGAGCCTTTGCATTGAGGGCTTTCTGAAAACGGCTGTGGCGCTGAAGTTGCCTGTGAATGTGGAGTTGGTGGCATGTGAAACCCGCATGTGGAGCATTCGTTTGTGTGGGATGCTCTACCAGGTTCATTCCTAGATAATGCACTCAAAGGGCACTAAGCATAGAGTGTGAAAACTGAGTTTCCTTGAGAGCTGCTTGGAAGCCTGATGGTGTGTGAAGTTAGTGAGCCAAATGGAGTTGTTCTCCCACAAGAACCACTCGGCTGATCCTTCTTCAATATGCCCTTCACCAACATGCAGTGTTTCCTTGATTGAATTAGCTCTCACACCAATATTTGCGTCTAGAGCCTTTACATTGAACGCTATCTGAAAACAGCTGTGGCGCTGAAGTTGCCTGTGAATGTGGAGCTGGTTGCATGTGAAACCCGCATGTGGAGCATTCGTTTGTGTGGGATGCTCACCAAGCTTCATTTCAGTCCTAGGCACTCAAAGGGCACTAAGCATAGAGTGTGAAAACTGAGTTTCCTTGAGAGCTGCTTGGAAGCCTGATGGTGTGTGAAGTTAGTGAGCCAAATGGAGTTGTTCTCCCACAAGAACCACTCGGCTGATCCTTCTTCAATATGCCCTTCACCAACATGCAGTGTTTCCTTGATTGAATTAGCTCTCACACCAATATTTGCGTCTAGAGCCTTTGCATTGAGGGCTATCTGAAAACGGCTGTGGCGCTGAAGTTGCCTGTGAATGTGGAGTTGGTGGCATGTGAAACCCGCATGTGGAGCATTCGTTTGTGTGGGATGCTCTACCAGGTTCATTCCTAGATAATGCACTCAAAGGGCACTAAGCATAGAGTGTGAAAACTGAGTTTCCTTGAGAGCTGCTTGGAAGCCTGATGGTGTGTGAAGTTAGTGAGCCAAATGGAGTTGTTCTCCCACAAGAACCACTCGGCAGATCCTTCTTCAATATGCATTTCACTAACATGCAGTGTTTCCTTGATTGAATTAACTCTCACACCAATATTTGCGTCTAGAGCCTTTGCATTGAGGGCTATCTGAAAACGGCTGTGGCGCAGAAGTTGCCTGTGAATGTGGAGTTGGTGGCATGTGAAACCCGCATGTGGAGCATTCGTTTGTGTGGGATGCTCCACCAGGTTCATTCCTAGGTAATGCACTCAAAGGGCACTAAGCATAGAGTGTGAAAACTGAGTTTCCTTGAGAGCTGCTTGGAAGCCTGATGGTGTGTGAAGTTAGTGAGCCAAATGGAGTTGTTCTCCCACAAGAAGCACTCAGCTGATCCTTCTTCAATATGCCTTTCACTAACATGCAGTGTTTCCTTGATTGAATTAGCTCTCACACCAATATTTGCGTCTAGAGCCTTTGCATTGAGGGCTATCTGAAAACGGCTGTGGCGCTGAAGTTGCCTGTGAATGTGGAGTTGGTTGCATGTGAAACCCGCATGTGGAGCATTCGTTTGTGTGGGATGCTCACCAAGCTTCATTTCAGTCCTAGGCACTCAAAGGGCACTAAGCATAGAGTGTGAAAACTGAGTTTCCTTGAGAGCTGCTTGGAAGCCTGATGGTGTGTGAAGTTAGTGAGCCAAATGGAGTTGTTCACCCACAAGAACCACTCGGTTGATCCTTCTTCAATATGCCCTTCACCAACATGCAGTGTTTCCTTGATTGAATTAGCTCTCACACCAATATTTGCATCTAGATCCTTTGCATTGAGGGCTATCTGAAAACAGCTGTGGCGCTGAAGTTGCCTGTGAATGTGGAGTTGATGGCATGTGAAACCCGCATGTGCAGCATTCGTTTGTGTGGGATGCTCTACCAGGTTCATTCCTAGATAATGCACTCAAAGGGCACTAAGCATAGAGTGTGAAAACTGAGTTTCCTTGAGAGCTGCTTGGAAGCCTGATGGTGTGTGAAGTTAGTGAGCCAAATGGAGTTGTTCTCCCACAAGAACCACTCGGCTGATCCTTCTTCAATATGCCCTTCACCAACATGCAGTGTTTCCTTGATTGAATTAGCTCTCACACCAATATTTGCGTCTAGAGCCTTTGCATTGAGGGCTATCTGAAAACGGCTGTGGCGCTGAAGTTGCCTGTGAATGTGGAGTTGGTGGCATGTGAAACCCGCATGTGGAGCATTCGTTTGTGTGGGATGCTCTACCAGGTTCATTCCTAGATAATGCACTCAAAGTGCACTAAGCATAGAGTGTGAAAACGGAGTTTCCTTGAGAGCTGCTTGGAAGCCTGATGGTGTGTGAAGTTAGTGAGCCAAATGGAGTTGTTCTCCCACAAGAACCACTCGACCGATCCTTCTTCAATATGCTCTTCACCAACATGCAGTGTTTCCTTGATTGAATTAGCTCTCACACCAATATTTGCGTCTAGAGCCTTTGCATTGAGGGCTATCTGAAAACGGCTGTGGCGCTGAAGTTGCCTGTGAATGTGGAGTTGGTGGCATGTGAAACCCGCATGTGGAGCATTCGTTTGTGTGGGATGCTGACCAAGCATCATTTCAGTCCTAGGCACTCAAAGGGCACTAAGCATAGAGTGTGAAAACTGAGTTTCCTTGAGAGCTGCTTGGAAGCCTGATGGTGTGTGAAGTTAGTGAGCCAAATGGAGTTGTTCTCCCACAAGAACCACTCGGCTGATCCTTCTTCAATATGCCCTTCACCAACATGCAGTGTTTCCTTGATTGAATTAGCTCTCACACCAATATTTGCTTCTAGAGCCTTTACATTGAGGGCTATCTGAAAACGGCTGTGGCGCTGAAGTTGCCTGTGAATGTGGAGTTGGTGGCATGTGAAACCCGCATGTGGAGCATTCGTTTGTGTGGGATGCTCACCATGCTTCATTTCAGTCCTAGGCACTCAAAGGGCACTAAGCATAGAGTGTGAAAACCGAGTTTCCTTGAGAGCTGCTTGGAAGCCTGATGGTGTGTGAAGTTAGTGAGCCAAATGGAGTTGTTCTCCCACAAGAACCACTTGGTAGATCCTTCTTCAATATGCCCTTCACCAACATGCACTGTTTCCTTGATTGAATTAGCTCTCACACCAATATTTGCGTCTAGAGCCTTTGCATTGAGGGCTATCTGAAAACGGCTGTGGCGCAGAAGTTGCCTGTGAATGTGGAGTTGGTGGCATGTGAAACCCGCATGTGGAGCATTCGTTTGTGTGGGATGCTCCACCAGGTTCATTCCTAGGTAATGCACTCAAAGGGCACTAAGCATAGAGTGTGAAAACTGAGTTTCCTTGAGAGCTGCTTGGAAGCCTGATGGTGTGTGAAGTTAGTGAGCCAAATGGAGTTGTTCTCCCACAAGAAGCACTCGGCTGATCCTTCTTCAATATGCCTTTCACTAACATGCAGTGTTTCCTTGATTGAATTAGCTCTCACACCAATATTTGCGTCTAGAGCCTTTGCATTGAGGGCTATCTGAAAACGGCTGTGGCGCTGAAGTTGCCTGTGAATGTGGAGTTGGTTGCATGTGAAACCCACATGTGGAGCATTCGTTTGTGTGGGATGCTCACCAAGCTTCATTTCAGTCCTAGGCACTCAAAGGGCACTAAGCATAGAGTGTGAAAACTGAGTTTCCTTGAGAGCTGCTTGGAAGCCTGATGGTGTGTGAAGTTAGTGAGTTAGTGAGCCAAATGGAGTTGTTCACCCACAAGAACCACTCGGTTGATCCTTCTTCAATATGCCCTTCACCAACATGCAGTGTTTCCTTGATTGAATTAGCTCTCACACCAATATTTGCATCTAGATCCTTTGCATTGAGGGCTATCTGAAAACAGCTGTGGCGCTGAAGTTGCCTGTGAATGTGGAGTTGATGGCATGTGAAACCCGCATGTGCAGCATTCGTTTGTGTGGGATGCTCTACCAGGTTCATTCCTAGATAATGCACTCAAAGGGCACTAAGCATAGAGTGTGAAAACTGAGTTTCCTTGAGAGCTGCTTGGAAGCCTGATGGTGTGTGAAGTTAGTGAGCCAAATGGAGTTGTTCTCCCATAAGAACCACTCGGCTGATCCTTCTTCAATATGCCCTTCACCAACATGCAGTGTTTCCTTGATTGAATTAGCTCTCACACCAATATTTGCGTCTAGAGCCTTTGCATTGAGGGCTATCTGAAAACAGCTGTGGCGCTGAAGTTGCCTGTGAATGTGGAGCTGGTTGCATGTGAAACCCGCATGTGGAGCATTCGTTTGTGTGGGATGCTCACCAAGCTTCATTTCAGTCCTAGGCACTCAACGGGCACTAAGCATAGAGTGTGAAAACTGAGTTTCCTTGAGAGCTGCTTGGAAGCCTGATGGTGTGTGAAGTTAGTGAGCCAAATGGAGTTGTTCTCCCACAAGAAGCACTCAGCTGATCCTTCTTCAATATGCCTTTCACTAACATGCAGTGTTTCCTTGATTGAATTAGCTCTCACACCAATATTTGCGTCTAGAGCCTTTGCATTGAGGGTATCTGAAAACGGCTGTGGCGCTGAAGTTGCCTGTGAATGTGGAGTTGGTTGCATGTGAAACCCGCATGTGGAGCATTCGTTTGTGTGGGATGCTCTACCAGGTTCATTCCTAGATAATGCACTCAAAGGGCACTAAGCATAGTGTGTGAAAACTGAGTTTCCTTGAGAGCTGCTTGGAAGCCTGATGGTGTGTGAAGTTAGTGAGCCAAATGGAGTTGTTCTCCCACAAGAACCACTCGGCTGATCCTTCTTCAATATGCCTTTCACTAACATGCAGTGTTTCCTTGATTGAATTAGCTCTCACACCAATATTTGCGTCTAGAGCCTTTGCATTGAGGGCTATCTGAAAACGGCTGTGGCGCTGAAGTTGCCTGTGAATGTGGAGTTGGTGGCATGTGAAACCCGCATGTGGAGCATTCGTTTGTGTGGGATGCTGACCAAGCATCATTTCAGTCCTAGGCACTCAAAGGGCACTAAGCATAGAGTGTGAAAACTGAGTTTCCTTGAGAGCTGCTTGGAAGCCTGATGGTGTGTGAAGTTAGTGAGCCAAATGGAGTTGTTCTCCCACAAGAACCACTCGGCTGATCCTTCTTCAATATGCCCTTCACCAACATGCAGTGTTTCCTTGATTGAATTAGCTCTCACACCAATATTTGCTTCTAGAGCCTTTACATTGAGGGCTATCTGAAAACGGCTGTGGCGCTGAAGTTGCCTGTGAATGTGGAGTTGGTGGCATGTGAAACCCGCATGTGGAGCATTCGTTTGTGTGGGATGCTCACCAAGCTTCATTTTAGTCCTAGGCACTCAAAGGGCACTAAGCATAGAGTGTGAAAACTGAGTTTCCTTGAGAGCTGCTAGGAAGCCTGATGGTGTGTGAAGTTAGTGAGCCAAATGGAGTTGTTCACCCACAAGAACCACTCGGTTGATCCTTCTTCAATATGCCCTTCACCAACATGCAGTGTTTCCTTGATTGAATTAGCTCTCACACCAATATTTGCATCTAGATCCTTTGCATTGAGGGCTATCTGAAAACAGCTGTGGCGCTGAAGGTGTATGTGAATGTGGAGTTGATGGCATGTGAAACCCGCATGTGCAGCATTCGTTTGTGTGGGATGCTCTACCAGGTTCATTCCTAGATAATGCACTCAAAGGGCACTAAGCATAGAGTGTGAAAACTGAGTTTCCTTGAGAGCTGCTTGGAAGCCTGATGGTGTGTGAAGTTAGTGAGCCAAATGGAGTTGTTCTCCCATAAGAACCACTCGGCTGATCCTTCTTCAATATGCCCTTCACCAACATGCAGTGTTTCCTTGATTGAATTAGCTCTCACACCAATATTTGCGTCTAGAGCCTTTGCATTGAGGGCTATCTGAAAACAGCTGTGGCGCTGAAGTTGCCTGTGAATGTGGAGCTGGTTGCATGTGAAACCCGCATGTGGAGCATTCGTTTGTGTGGGATGCTCACCAAGCTTCATTTCAGTCCTAGGCACTCAACGGGCACTAAGCATAGAGTGTGAAAACTGAGTTTCCTTGAGAGCTGCTTGGAAGCCTGATGGTGTGTGAAGTTAGTGAGCCAAATGGAGTTGTTCTCCCACAAGAACCACTCGGCTGATCCTTCTTCAATATGCCCTTCACCAACATGCAGTGTTTCCTTGATTGAATTAGCTCTCACACCAATATTTGCGTCTAGAGCCTTTGCATTGAGGGCTATCTGAAAACGGCTGTGGCGCTGAAGTTGCCTGTGAATGTGGAGTTGGTTGCATGTGAAACCCGCATGTGGAGCATTCGTTTGTGTGGGATGCTCTACCAGGTTCATTCCTAGATAATGCACTCAAAGGGCACTAAGCATAGTGTGTTAAAACTGAGTTTCCTTGAGAGCTGCTTGGAAGCCTGATGGTGTGTGAAGTTAGTGAGCCAAATGGAGTTGTTCTCCCACAAGAACCACTCGGCTGATCCTTCTTCAATATGCCTTTCACTAACATGCAGTGTTTCCTTGATTGAATTAGCTCTCACACCAATATTTGCGTCTAGAGCCTTTGCATTGAGGGCTATCTGAAAACGGCTGTGGCGCTGAAGTTGCCTGTGAATGTGCAGTTGGTGGCATGTGAAAACCGCATGTGGAGCATTCGTTTGTGTGGGATGCTGACCAAGCATCATTTCAGTCCTAGGCACTCAAAGGGCACTAAGCATAGAGTGTGAAAACTGAGTTTCCTTGAGAGCTGCTTGGAAGCCTGATGGTGTGTGAAGTTAGTGAGCCAAATGGAGTTGTTCTCCCACAAGAACCACTCGGCTGATCCTTCTTCAATATGCCCTTCACCAACATGCAGTGTTTCCTTGATTGAATTAGCTCTCACACCAATATTTGCTTCTAGAGCCTTTACATTGAGGGCTATCTGAAAACGGCTGTGGCGCTGAAGTTGCCTGTGAATGTGGAGTTGGTGGCATGTGAAACCCGCATGTGGAGCATTCGTTTGTGTGGGATGCTCACCAAGCTTCATTTCAGTCCTAGGCACTCAAAGGGCACTAAGCATAGAGTGTGAAAACCGAGTTTCCTTGAGAGCTGCTTGGAAGCCTGATGGTGTGTGAAGTTAGTGAGCCAAATGGAGTTGTTCTCCCACAAGAACCACTCGGCCCGATCCTTCTTCAATATGCCCTTCACCAACATGCAGTGTTTCCTTGATTGAATTAGCTCTCACACCAATATTTGCGTCTAGAGCCTTTGCATTGAGGGCTATCTGAAAACGGCTGTGGCGCTGAAGTTGCCTGTGAATGTGGAGTTGGTGGCATGTGAAACCCGCATGTGGAGCATTCGTTTGTGTGGGATGCTCTACCAGGTTCATTCCTAGATAATGCACTCAAAGGGCACTAAGCATAGTGTGTTAAAACTGAGTTTCCTTGAGAGCTGCTTGGAAGCCTGATGGTGTGTGAAGTTAGTGAGCCAAATGGAGTTGTTCTCCCACAAGAACCACTCGGCTGATCCTTCTTCAATATGCCTTTCACTAACATGCAGTGTTTCCTTGATTGAATTAGCTCTCACACCAATATTTGCGTCTAGAGCCTTTGCATTGAGGGCTATCTGAAAACAGCTGTGGCGCTGAAGTTGCCTGTGAATGTGGAGTTGGTGGCATGTGAAACCCGCATGTGGAGCATTCGTTTGTGTGGGATGCTCACCAAGCTTCATTTCAGTCCTAGGCTCTCAAAGTGCACTAAGCATAGAGTGTGAAAACTGAGTTTCCTTGAGAGCTGCTTGGAAGCCTGATGGTGTGTGAAGTTAGTGAGCTAAATGGAGTTGTTCTCCCACAAGAACCACTCGGTTGATCCTTCTTCAGTATGCCCTTCACCAACATGCAGTGTTTCCTTGATTGAATTAGCTCTCACACCAATATTTGCGTCTAGAGCCTTTGCATTGAGGGCTATCTGAAAACGGCTGTGGCGCTGAAGTTGCCTGTGAATGTGGAGTTGGTGGCATGTGAAACCCGCATGTGGAGCATTCGTTTGTGTGGGATGCTCTACCAGGTTCATTCCTAGATAATGCACTCAAAGGGCACTAAGCATAGAGTGTGAAAACTGAGTTTCCTTGAGAGCTGCTTGGAAGCCTGATGGTGTGTGAAGTTAGTGAGCCAAATGGAGTTGTTCTCCCACAAGAACCACTCGGCTGATCCTTCTTCAATATGCCCTTCACCAACATGCAGTGTTTCCTTGATTGAATTAGCTCTCACACCAATATTTGCGTCTAGAGCCTTTGCATTGAGGGCTATCTGGAAAACGGCTGTGGCGCTGAAGTTGCCTGTGAATGTGGAGTTGGTGGCATGTGAAACCCGCATGTGGAGCATTGGTTTGTGTGGATGCTCACCAAGCTTCATTTCATTCCTAGGCACTCAAAGGGCACTAAGCATAGAGTGTGAAAACTGAGTTTCCTTGAGAGGTGCTTGGAAGCCTGATGGTGTGTGAAGTTAGTGAGCCAAATGGAGTTGTTCTCCCACAAGAACCACTCGGCTGATCCTTCTTCAATATGCCCTTCACTAACATGCAGTGTTTCCTTGATTGAATTAGCTCTCACACCAATATTTGCATCTAGAGCCTTTGCATTGAGGGCTATCTGAAAACGGCTGTGGCACTGAAGTTGCCTGTGAATGTGGAGTTGGTGGCATGTGAAACCCGCATGTGGAGCATTCGTTTGTGTGGGATGCTCTACCAGGTTCATTCCTAGATAATGCACTCAAAGGGCACTAAGCATAGAGTGTGAAAACTGAGTTTCCTTGAGAGCTGCTTGGAAGCCTGATGGTGTGTGAAGTTAGTGAGCCAAATGGAGTTGTTCTCCCACAAGAACCACTCGGCTGATCCTTCTTCAATATGCCCTTCACCAACATGCAGTGTTTCCTTGATTGAATTAGCTCTCACACCAATATTTGCGTCTAGAGCCTTTGCATTGAGGGCTATCTGAAAACGGCTGTGGCGCTGAAGTTGCCTGTGAATGTGGAGTTGGTGGCATGTGAAACCCGCATGTGGAGCATTCGTTTGTGTGGGATGCTCACCAAGCTTCATTTCAGTCCTAGGCACTCAAAGGGCACTAAGCATAGAGTGTGAAAACTGAGTTTCCTTGAGAGCTGCTTGGAAGCCTGATGGTGTGTGAAGTTAGTGAGCCAAATGGAGTTGTTCTCCCACAAGAACCACTCGGCTGATCCTTCTTCAACATGCCCTTCACCAACATGCAGTGTTTCCTTGATTGAATTAGCTCTCACACCAATATTTGCGTCTAGAGCCTTTGCATTGAGGGCTATCTGAAAAGAGCTGTGGCGCTGAAGTTGCCTGTGAATGTGGAGCTGGTGGCATGTGAAACCCGCATGTGGAGCATTCGTTTGTGTGTGATGCTCACCAAGCTTCATTTCAGTCCTAGGCACTCAAAGGGCACTAAGCATAGAGTGTGAAAACGGAGTTTCCTTGAGAGCTGCTTGGAAGCCTGATGGTGTGTGAAGTTAGTGAGCCAAATGGAGTTGTTCTCCCACAAGAACCACTCGGTTGATCCTTCTTCAATATGCCCTTCACCAACATGCAGTGTTTCCTTGATTGAATTAGCTCTCACACCAATATTTGCGTCTAGAGCCTTTGCATTGAGGGCTATCTGAAAACGGCTGTGGCGCTGAAGTTGCCTGTGAATGTGGAGTTGGTGGCATGTGAAACCCGCATGTGGAGCATTCGTTTGTGTGGGATGCTCTACCAGGTTCATTCCAAGATAATGCACTCAAAGGGCACTAAGCATAGAGTGTGAAAACTGAGTTTCCTTGAGAGCTGCTTGGAAGCCTGATGGTGTGTGAAGTTCGTGAGCCAAATGGAGTTGTTCTCCCACAAGAACCACTCGGCGGATCCTTCTTCAGTATGCCCTTCACCAACATGCAGTGTTTCCTTGATTGAATTAGCTCTCACACCAATATTTGCGTCTAGAGCCTTTGCATTGAGGGCTATCTGAAAACGGCTGTGGCGCTGAAGTTGCCTGTGAATGTGGAGTTGGTGGCATGTGAAACCCGCATGTGGAGCATTCGTTTGTGTGGGATGCTCTACCAGGTTCATTCCTAGATAATGCACTCAAAGGGCACTAAGCATAGAGTGTGAAAACTGAGTTTCCTTGAGAGCTGCTTGGAAGCCTGATGGTGTGTGAAGTTAGTGAGCCAAATGGAGTTGTTCTCCCACAAGAACTACTCGGTTGATCCTTCTTCAATATGCCCTTCACCAACATGCAGTGTTTCCTTGATTGAATTAGCTCTCACACCAATATTTGCGTCTAGAGCCTTTGCATTGAGGGCTATCTGAAAACGGCTGTGGCGCTGAAGTTGCCTGTGAATGTGGAGTTGGTTGCATGTGAAACCCGCATGTGGAGCATTCGTTTGTGTGGGATGCTCTACCAGGTTCATTCCTAGATAATGCACTCAAAGGGCACTAAGCATAGAGTGTGACAACTGAGTTTCCTTGAGAGCTGCTTGGAAGCCTGATGGTGTGTGAAGTTAGTGAGCCAAATGGAGTTGTTCTCCCACAAGAACCACTCGGCTGATCCTTCTTCAATATGCCTTTCACTAACATGCAGTGTTTCCTTGATTGAATTAGCTCTCACACCAATATTTGCGTCTAGAGCCTTTGCATTGAGGGCTATCTGAAAACGGCTGTGGCGCTGAAGTTGCCTGTGAATGTGGAGTTGGTGGCATGTGAAACCTGCATGTGCAGCATTCGTTTGTGTGGGATGCTCTACCAGCTTCATTTCAGTCCTAGGCACTCAAAGGGCACTAAGCACAGAGTGTGAAAACTGAGTTTCCTTGAGAGCTGCTTGGAAGCCTGATGGTGTGGGAAGTTAGTGAGCCAAATGGAGTTGTTCTCCCACAAGAACCACTCGGCTGATCCTTCTTCAATATGCCCTTCACCAACATGCAGTGTTTCCTTGATTGAATTAGCTCTCACACCAATATTTGAGTCTAGAGCCTTTGCATTGAGGGCTATCTGAAAACGGCTGTGGCGCTGAAGTTGCCTGTGAATGTGGAGTTGGTGGCATGTGAAACCCGCATGTGGAGCATTCGTTTGTGTGGGGTGCTCTACCAGGTTCATTCCTAGATAATGCACTCAAAGGGCACTAAGCAAAGAGTGTGAAAACTGAGTTTCCTTGAGAGCTGCTTGGAAGCCTGATGGTGTGTGAAGTTAGTGAGCCAAATGGAGTTGTTCTCCCACAAGAACCACTCGGCTGATCCTTCTTCAATATGCCCTTCACCAAATGCAGTGTTTCCTTGATTGAATTAGCTCTCACACTAATATTTGCGTCTAGAGCCTTTGCATTGAGGGCTATCTGAAAACGCATGTGGCGCTGAAGTTGCCTGTGAATGTGGAGTTGGTGGCATGTGAAACCCGCATGTGGAGCATTCGTTTGTGTGGGATGCTCTACCAGCTTCATTTCAGTCCTAGGCACTCAGAGGGCACTAAGCATAGAGTGTGAAAACCGAGTTTCCTTGAGAGCTGCTTGGAAGCCTGATGGTGTGTGAAGTTAGTGAGCCAAATGGAGTTGTTCTCCCACAAGAACCACTCGGTTGATCCTTCTTCAATATGCCCTTCACCAACATGCAATGTTTCCTTGATTGAATTAGCTCTCACACCAATATTTGCGTCTAGAGCCTTTGCATTGAGCGCTATCTAAAAACGGCTGTGGTGCTGAAGTTGCCTGTGAATGTGGAGTTGGTGGCATGTGAAACCCGCATGTGGAGCATTCGTTTGTGTGGGATGCTCTACCAGGTTCATTCCTAGATAATGCACTCAAAGGGCACGAAGCATAGAGTGTGAAAACTGAGTTTCCTTGAGAGGTGCTTGGAAGCCTGATGGTGTGTGAAGTTAGTGAGCCAAATGGAGTTGTTCTCCCACAAGAACCACTCGGCTGATCCTTCTTCAATATGCCCTTCACCAACATGCAGTGTTTCCTTGATTGAATTAGCTCTCACACCAATATTTGCGTCTAGAGCCTTTGCATTGAGGGCTATCTGAAAATGGCTGTGGCGCTGAAGTTGCCTGTGAATGTGGAGTTGGTGGCATGTGAAACCAACAGGTGGAGCATTGGTTTGTGTGGGATGCTCACCAAGCTTCATTTCAGTCCTAGGCACTCAAAGGGCACTAAGCATAGAGTGTGAAAACTGAGTTTCCTTGAGAGCTGCTTGGAAGCCTGATGGTGTGTGAAGTTAGTGAGCCAAATGGAGTTGTTCTCCCACAAGAACCACTCGGCTGATCCTTCTTCAATATGCCCTTCACCAACATGCAGTGTTTCCTTGATTGAATTAGCTTTCACACCAATATTTGCGTCTAGAGCCTTTGCATTGAGGGCTATCTGAAAACGGCTGTGGCGCTGAAGTTGCCTGTGAATGTGGAGTTGGTGGCATGTGAAACCTGCATGTGCAGCATTCGTTTGTGTGGGATGCTCTACCAGGTTCATTCCTAGATAATGCACTCAAAGGGCACTAAACATAGAGTGTGAAAACCGAGTTTCCTTGAGAGCTGCTTGGAAGCCTGATGGTGTGTGAAGTTAGTGAGCCAAATGGAGTTGTTCTCCCACAAGAACCACTCGGCTGATCCTTCTTCAATATGCCCTTCACCAACATGCAGTGTTTCCTTGATTGAATTAGCTCTCACACCAATATTTGTGTCTAGAGCCTTTGCATTGAGGGCTATCTGAAAACGGCTGTGGCGCTGAAGTTGCCTGTGAATGTGGAGTTGGTTGCATGTGAAACCCACAGGTGGAGCATTCTTTTGTGTGGGATGCTCACCAAGCTTCATTTCAGTCCTAGGCACTCAAAGGGCACTAAGCATAGAGTGTGAAAACTGAGTTTCCTTGAGAGCTGCTTGGAAGCCTGATGGTGTGTGAAGTTAGTGAGCCAAATGGAGTTGTTCTCCCACAAGAACCACTCGGCTGATCCTTCTTCAATATGCCCTTCACCAACATGCAGTGTTTCCTTGATTGAATTAGCTCTCACACCAATATTTGCGTCTAGAGCCTTTGCATTGAGGGCTATCTGAAAACGGCTGTGGCGCTGAAGTTGCCTGTGAATGTGGAGTTGGTGGCATGTGAAACCCACAGGTGGAGCATTGGTTTGTGTGGGATGCTCACCAAGCTTCATTTCAGTCCTAGGCACTCAAAGGGCACTAAGCATAGAGTGTGAAAACTGAGTTTCCTTGAGAGCTGCTTGGAAGCCTGATGGTGTGTGAAGTTAGTGAGCCAAATGGAGTTGTTCTCCCACAAGAACCACTCGGCTGATCCTTCTTCAATATGCCCTTCACCAACATGCAGTGTTTCCTTGATTGAATTAGCTCTCACAACAATATTTGCGTCTAGAGCCTTTGCATTGAAGGCTATCTGAAAAGGGCTGTGGCGCTGAAGTTGCCTGTGAATGTGGAGTTGGTGGCATGTGAAACCCGTATGTGGAGCATTCGTTTGTGTGGGATGCTCACCAAGCATCATTTCAGTCCTAGGCACTCAAAGGGCACTAAGCATAGAGTGTGAAAACTGAGTTTCCTTGAGAGCTGCTTGGAAGCCTGATGGTGTGTGAAGTTAGTGAGCCAAATGGAGTTGTTCTCCCACAAGAAACACTCGGTTGATCCTTCTTCAATATGCCCTTCACCAACATGCAATGTTTCCTTGATTGAATTAGCTCTCACACCAATATTTGCGTCTAGAGCCTTTGCATTGAGGGCTATCTAAAAATGGCTGTGGCGCTGAAGTTGCCTGTGAATGTGGAGTTGGTTGCATGTGAAACCCGCATGTGGAGCATTCGTTTGTGTGGGATGCTCTACCAGGTTCATTCCTAGATAATGCACTCAAAGGGCACTAAGCATAGAGTGTGAAAACTGAGTTTCCTTGAGAGCTGCTTGGAAGCCTGATGGTGTGTGAAGTTAGTGAGCCAAATGGAGTTGTTCTCCCACAAGAACCACTCGGCTGATCCTTCTTCAATATGCCCTTCACCAACATGCAGTGTTTCCTTGATTGAATTAGCTCTCACACCAATATTTGCGTCTAGAGCCTTTGCATTGAGGCCTATCTGAAAACGGCTGTGGCGCTGAAGTTGCCGGTGAATGTGGCGTTGGTGGCATGTGAAACCCGCATGTGCAGCATTGGTTTGTGTGGGATGCTCACCAAGCTTCATTCAGTCCTAGGCACTCAAAGGGCACTAAGCATAGAGTGTGAAAACTGAGTTTCCTTGAGAGCTGCTTGGAAGCCTGATGGTGTGTGAAGTTAGTGAGCCAAATGGAGTTGTTCTCCCACAAGAACCACTCGGCTGATCCTTCTTCAATATGCCCTTCACCAACATGCAGTGTTTCCTGATTGAATTAGCTCTCACACCAATATTTGCGTCTAGAGCCTTTGCATTGAGGGCTATCTGAAAACGGCTGTGGCGCTGAAGTTGCCTGTGAATGTGGAGTTGGTGGCATGTGAAACCCGCATGTGCAGCATTCGTTTGTGTGGGATGCTCTACCAGGTTCATTCCTAGATAATGCACTCAAAGGGCACTAAGCATAGAGTGTGAAAACTGAGTTTCCTTGAGAGCTGCTTGGAAGCCTGATGGTGTGTGAAGTTAGTGAGCCAAATGGAGTTGTTCTCCCACAAGAACCACTCGGCTGACCCTTCTTCAATATGCCCTTCACCAACATGCAGTGTTTCCTTGATTGAATTAGCTCTCACACCAAAATTTGCGTCTAGAGCCTTTGCATTGAAGGCTATCTGAAAACGGCTGTGGCGCTGAAGTTGCCTGTGAATGTGGAGTTGGTGGCATGTGAAACCCGCATGTGGGAGCATTCATTTGTGTGGATGCTCACCAAGCTTCATTTCAGTCCTAGGCACTCAAAGGGCACTAAGCATAGAGTGTGAAAACTGAGTTTCCTTGAGAGCTGCTTGGAAGCCTGATGGTGTGTGAAGTTAGTGAGCCAAATGGAGTTGTTCTCCACAAGAACCACTCAGCTGATCCTTCTTCAATATGCCCTTCACCAACATGCAGTGTTTCCTTGATTGAATTAGCTCTCACGCCAATATTTGCGTCTAGAGCCTTTGCATTGAGGGCTATCTGAAAACGGCTGAGGCACTGAAGTTGCCTGTGAATGTGGAGTTGGTGGCATGTGAAACCCGCATGTGGAGCATTCATTTGTGTGGGATGCTCACCAAGCTTCATTTCAGTCCTAGGCACTCAAAGGGCACTAAAGCATAGAGTGTGAAAACTGAGTTTCCTTGAGAGCTGCTTGGAAGCCTGATGGTGTGTGAAGTTAGTGAGCCAAATGGAGTTGTTCTCCCACAAGAACCACTCAGCTGATCCTTCTTCAATATGCCCTTCACCAACATGCAGTGTTTCCTTGATTGAATTAGCTCTCACGCCAATATTTGCGTCTAGAGCCTTTGCATTGAGGGCTATCTGAAAACGGCTGTGGCGCTGAAGTTGCCTGTGAATGTGGAGTTGGTGGCATGTGAAACCCGCATGTGTCAGCATTCGTTTGTGTGGGATGCTCTACCAGGTTCATTCCTAGATAATGCACTCAAAGGGCACTAAGCATAGAGTGTGAAAACGGAGTTTCCTTGAGAGCTGCTTGGAAGCCTGATGGTGTGTGAAGTTAGTGAGCCAAATGGAGTTGTTCTCCCACAAGAACCACTCGGCTGATCCTTCTTCAATATGCCCTTCACCAACATGCAGTGTTTCCTTGATTGAATTAGCTCTCACACCAATATTTGCATCTAGAGCCTTTGCATTGAAGGCTATCTGAAAAGGGCTGTGGCGCTGAAGTTGCCTGTGAATGTGGAGTTGGTGGCATGTGAAACCCGTATGTGGAGCATTCGTTTGTGTGGGATGCTCACCAAGCTTCATTTCAGTCCTAGGCACTCAAAGGGCACTAAGCATAGAGTGTGAAAACTGAGTTTCCTTGAGAGCTGCTTGAAGCCTGATGGTGTGTGAAGTTAGTGAGCCAAATGGAGTTGTTCTCCACAAGAACCACTCGGCTGATCCTTCTTCAATATGCCCTTCACCAACATGCAATGTTTCCTTGATTGAATTAGCTCTCACACCAATATTTGCGTCTAGAGCCTTTGCATTGAGGCCTATCTGAAAACAGCTGTGGCGCTGAAGTTGCCTGTGAATGTGGAGTTGGTGGCATGTGAAACCCGCATGTGCAGCATTCGTTTGTGTGGGATGCTCTACCAGGTTCATTCCTAGATAATGCACTCAAAGGGCACTAAGCATAGAGTGTGAAAACTGAGTTTCCTTGAGAGCTGCTTGGAAGCCTGATGGTGTGTGACGTTAGTGAGCCAAA
This sequence comes from Ochotona princeps, assembly GCF_030435755.1. NCBI lineage: Eukaryota > Metazoa > Chordata > Mammalia > Lagomorpha > Ochotonidae > Ochotona > Ochotona princeps. Next base: position 11,613 of record NW_026701106.1, on the reverse strand, counting down.
TGGAGTTGTTCTCCCACAAGAACCACTCGACTGATCCTTCTTCAATATGCCCTTCACCAACATGCAGTGTTTCCTTGATTGAATTAGCTCTCACATCAATATTTGCGTCTAGAGCCTTTGCATTGAGGGCTTTCTGAAAACGGCTTGTAGCGCTGAAGTTGCCTGTGAATGTGGAGTTGGTGGCATGTGAAACCCGCATGTGGAGCATTCGTTTGTGTGGGATGCTCTACGAGGTTCATTCCTAGATAATGCACTCAAAGGGCACTAAGCATAGAGTGTGAAAACTGAGTTTCCTTGAGAGCTGCTTGGAAGCCTGATGGTGTGTGAAGTTAGTGAGCCAAATGGAGTTGTTCTCCCACAAGAACCACTCGGCTGATCCTTCTTCAATATGCCTTTCACTAACATGCAGTGTTTCCTTGATTGAATTAGCTCTCACACCAATATTTGCGTCTAGAGCCTTTGCATTGAGGGCTATCTGAAAACGGCTGTGGCGCTGAAGTTGCCTGTGAATGTGGAGTTGGTGGCATGTGAAACCCGCATGTGGAGGCATTCGTTTGTGTGGGATGCTCACCAAGCTTCATTTCAGTAGTAGGCACTCAAAGGGCACTAAGCACAGAGTGTGAAAACTGAGTTTCCTTGAGAGCTGCTTGGAAGCCTGATGGTGTGTGAAGTTAGTGAGCCAAATGGAGTTGTTCTCCCACAAGAACCACTCGGCTGATCCTTCTTCAATATGCCCTTCACCAACATGCAGTGTTTCCTTGATTGAATTAGCTCTCACACCATATTTGCGTTCTAGAGCCTTTGCATTGAGGGCTATCTGAAAACGGCTGTGGCGCTGAAGTTGCCTGTGAATGTGGAGTTGGTGGCATGTGAAACGCGCATGTGCAGCATTCGTTTGTGTGGGATGCTCTACCAGGTTCATTCCTAGATAATGCACTCAAAGGGCACTAAGCATAGAGTGTGAAAACGGAGTTTCCTTGAGAGCTGCTTGGAAGCCTGATGGTGTGTGAAGTTAGTGAGCCAAATGGAGTTGTTCTCCCACAAGAACCACTCGGCTGATCCTTCTTCAATATGCCCTTCACCAAATGCAGTGTTTCCTTGATTGAATTAGCTCTCACACCAATATTTGCGTCTAGAGCCTTTGCATTGAGCGCTATCTGAAAACGGCTGTGGCACTGAAGTTGCCAGAGAATGTGGAGTTGGTGGCATGTGAAACCCGCATGTGGAGCATTCCTTTGTGTGGGATGCTCACCAAGCTTCATTTCAGTCCTAGGCACTCAAAGGGCACTAAGCATAGAGTGTGAAAACTGAGTTTCCTTGAGAGCTGCTTGGAAGCCTGATGGTGTGTGAAGTTAGTGAGCCAAATGGGAGTTGTTCTCCCACAAGAACCACTCGGCTGATTCTCCTTCAATATGCCCTTCACCAACATGCAGTGTTTCCTTAATTGAATTAGCTCTCACACCAATATTTGCGTCTAGAGCCTTTGCATTGAGGGCTATCTGAAAACGGCTGTGGCCGCTGAAGTTGCCTGTGAATGTGGAGTTGGTGGCATGTGAAACCCGCATGTCGCAGCATTCGTTTGTGTGGGATGCTCTACCAGGTTCATTCCTAGATAATGCACTCAAAGGGCACTAAGCATAGAGTGTGAAAACTGAGTTTCCTTGAGAGCTGCTTGGAAGCCTGATGGTGTGTGAAGTTAGTGAGCCAAATGGAGTTGTTCTCCCACAAGAACCACTCGGCCTGATCCTTCTTCAATATGCCCTTCACCAACATGCAGTGTTTCCTTGATTGAATTAGCTCTCACACCAATATTTGCGTCTAGAGCCTTTGCATTGAGGGCTATCTGGAAAACGGCTGTGGCACTGAAGTTGCCAGAGAATGTGGAGTTGGTGGCATGTGAAACCCCGCATGTGGAGCATTCGTTTGTGTGGGATGCCTCACCAAGCTTCATTTCAGTCCTAGGCACTCAAAGGGCACTAAGCATAGAGTGTGAAAACTGAGTTTCCTTGAGAGCTGCTTGGAAGCCCTGATGGTGTGTGAAGTTAGTGAGCCAAATGGAGTTGTTCTCCCACAAGAACCACTCGGCTGATTCTCCTTCAATATGCCCTTCACCAACATTGCAGTGGTTTCCTTAATTGAATTAGCTCTCACACCAATATTTGCGTCTAGAGCCTTTGCATTGAGGGGCTATCTGAAAACGGCTGTGGCGCTGAAGTTGCCTGTGAATGTGGAGTTGGTGGCATGTGGAAACCCGTATGTGCAGCATTCGTTTGTGTGGGATGCTCTACCAGGTTCATTCCTAGATAATGCACTCAAAGGGCACTAAGCATAGAGTGTGAAAACTGAGTTTCCTTGAGAGCTGCTTGGAAGCCTGATGGTGTGTGAAGTTAGTGAGCCAAATGGAGTTGTTCTCCCACAAGAACCACTCGGCTGATCCTTCTTCAATATGCCCTTCACCAACATGCAGTGTTTCCTTGATTGAATTAGCTCTCACACACAATATTTGCGTCTAGAGCCTTTGCATTGAGGGCTATCTGAAAACGGCTGTGGCGCTGAAGTTGCCTGTGAATGTGGAGTTGGTGGCATGTGAAACCCGCATGTGGAGCATTGGTTTTGTGTGGATGCTCACCAAGCATGATTTCAGTCCTAGGCACTCAAAGGGCACTAAGCATAGAGTGTGAAAACTGAGTTTCCTTGAGAGCTGCTTTGGAAGCCTGATGGTTGTGTGAAGTTAGTGAGCCAAATTGGAGTTGTTCTCCCACAAGAACCACTCGGCTGATCCTTCTTCAATATGCCCTTCACCAACATGCAGTGTTTCCTTGATTGAATTAGCTCTCACACCAATATTTGCGTCTAGAACCTTTGCATTGAGGGCTATCTGAAAACGGCTGTGGCGCTGAAGTTGCCTGTGAATGTGGAGTTGGTTGCATGTGAAACCCACAGGTGGAGCATTCGTTTGTGTGGGATGCTCACCAAGCTTCATTTCAGTCCTAGGGCACTCAAAGGGCACTAAGCATAGAGTGTGAAAACTGAGTTTCCTTGAGAGCTGCTTGGAAGCCTGATGGTGTGTGAAGTTAGTGAGCCAAATGGAGTTGTTCTCCCACAAGAACCACTCGGCTGATCCTTCTTCAATATGCCCTTCACCAACATGCAGTGTTTCCTTGATTGAATTAGCTCTCACACCAATATTTGCTTCTAGAGCCTTTGCATTGAGGCCTATCTGAAAACGGCTGTGGCGCTGAAGTTGCCTGTGAATGTGGAGTTGGTGGCATGTGAAACCCGCATGTGGAGCATTCGTTTGTGTGGGATGCTCACCAAGCTTCATTTCAGTCCTAGGCACTCAAAGGGCACTAAGCATAGAGTGTGAAAACTGAGTTTCCTTGAGAGCTGCTTGGAAGCCTGATGGTGTGTGAAGTTAGTGAGCCAAATGGAGTTGTTTCTCCCACAAAGTACCACTCGGCTGATCCTTCTTCAATATGCACTTCACCAACATGCAGTGTTTCCTTGATTGAATTAGCTCTCACACCAATATTTGCGTCTAGAGCCTTTGGGCATTGAGGGCTATCTGAAAAAGGCCTGTGGCGCTGAAGTTGCCTGTGAATGTGGAGTTGGTGGCATGTGAAACCCGCATGTGGAGCATTCGTTTGTGTGGGATGCTCACCAAGCATGATTTCAGTCCTAGGCACTCAAAGGGCACTAAGCATAGAGTGTGGAAAACTGAGTTTCCTTGAGAGCTGCTTGGAAGCCTGATGCAGTGTGTGAAGTTAGTGAGCCAAATGGAGTTGTTCTCCCACAAGAACCACTCGGCTGATCCTTCTTCAATATGCCCTTCACCAACATGCAGTGTTTCCTTGATTGAATTAGCTCTCACACCAATATTTGCGTCTAGAACCTTTGCATTGAGGGCTATCTGAAAACGGCTGTGGCGCTGAAGTTGCCTGTGAATGTGGAGTTGTTGCATGTGAAACCCACAGGTGGAGCATTCGTTTGTGTGGGATGCTCACCAAGCTTCATTTCAGTCCTAGGCACTCAAAGGGCACTAAGCATAGAGTGTGAAAACTGAGTTTCCTTGAGAGCTTGCTTGGAAGCCTGATGGTGTGTGAAGTTAGTGAGCCAAATGGAGTTGTTCTCCCACAAGAACCACTCGCTGATCCTTCTTCAATATGCCCTTCACCAACATGCAGTGTTTCCCTTGATTGAATTAGCTCTCACACCAATATTTGCTTCTAGAGCCTTTGCATGAGGCCCTATCTGAAAACGGCTGTGGCGCTGAAGTTGCCTGTGAATGTGAGTTGGTGGCATGTGAAACCCGCATGTGAGCATTCGTTTGTGTGGGATGCTCACCAAGCTTCATTTCAGTCCTAGGCACTCAAAGGGCACTAAGCATAGAGTGTGAAAACTGAGTTTCCTTGAGAGCTGCTTGGAAGCCTGATGGTGTGTGAAGTTAGTGAGCCAAATGGAGTTGTTCTCCCACAAGTACCACTCGGCTGATCCTTCTTCAATATGCCCTTCACCAACATGCAGTGTTTCCTTGATTGAATTAGCTCTCACACCAATATTTGCGTCTAGAGCCTTTGCATTGAGGGCTATCTGAAAACGGCTGTGGCGCTGAAGTTGCCTGTGAATGTGGAGTTGGTGGCATGTGAAACCCGCATGTGGAGCATTCGTTTGTGTGGGATGCTCTACCAGGTTCATTCCTAGATAATGCACTCAAAGGGCACTAAGCATAGAGTGTGAAAACTGAGTTTCCTTGAGAGCTGCTTGGAAGCCTGATGGTGTGTGAAGTTAGTGAGCCAAATGGAGTTGTTCTCCCACAAGAACCACTCGGCTGATTCTCCTTCAATATGCCCTACACCAACATGCAGTGTTTCCTTAATTGAATTAGCTCTCACACCAATATTTGCGTCTAGAGCCTTTGCATTGAGGGCTATCTGAAAACGGCTGTGGCGCTGAAGTTGCCTGTGAATGTGGAGTTGGTGGCATGTGAAACCCGCATGTGGAGCATTCGTTTGTGTGGGATGCTCACCAAGCTTCATTTCAGTCCTAGGCACTCAAAGGGCACTAAGCATAGAGTGTGAAAACTGAGTTTCCTTGAGAGCTGCTTGGAAGCCTGATGGTGTGTGAAGTTAGTGAGCCAAATGGAGTTGTTCTCCCACAAGTACCACTCGGCTGATCCTTCTTCAATATGCCCTTCACCAACATGCAGTGTTTCCCTTGATTGAATTAGCTCTCACACCAATATTTGCGTCTAGAGCCTTTGCATTGAGGGCTATCTGAAAACGGCTGTGGCGCTGAAGTTGCCTGTGAATGTGGAGTTGGTGGCATGTGAAACCCGCATGTGGAGCATTCGTTTGTGTGGGATGCTCTACCAGGTTCATTCCTAGATAATGCACTCAAAGGGCACTAGCATAGAGTGTGAAAACTGAGTTTCCTTGAGAGCTGCTTGGAAGCCTGATGGTGTGTGAAGTTAGTGAGCCAAATGGAGTTGTTCTCCCACAAGAACCACTCGGCTGATTCTCCTTCAATATGCCCTTCACCAACATGCAGTGTTTCCTTAATTGAATTAGCTCTCACACCAATATTTGCGTCTAGAGCCTTTGCATTGAGGGCTATCTGAAAACGGCTGTGGCGCTGAAGTTGCCTGTGAATGTGGAGTTGGTGGCATGTGAAACCCGCATGTGGAGCATTCGTTTGTGTGGGATGCTCACCAAGCTTCATTTCAGGCTTAGCCACTCAAAGGGCACTAAGCATAGAGTGTGAAAACTGAGTTTCCTTGAGAGCTGCTTGGAAGCCTGATGGGTGTGTGAAGTTAGTGAGCCAAATGGAGTTGTTCTCCCACAAGAACCACTCGGCTGATCCTTCTTCAATATGCCCTTCACCAACATGCAGTGTTTCCTTGATTGAATTAGCTCTCACACCAATATTTGCGTCTAGAGCCTTTGTCATTGAGGGCTATCTGAAAACGGCTGTGGGCGCTGAAGTTGCCTGTGAATGTGGAGTTGGTGGCATGTGAAACCCGCATGTGGAGCATTCGTTTGTGTGGGGATGCTCTACCAGGTTCATTCCTAGATAATGCACTCAAAGGGCACTAAGCATAGAGTGTGAAAACTGAGTTTCCTTGAGAGCTGCTTGGAAGCCTGATGGTGTGTGAAGTTAGTGAGCCAAATGGAGTTGTTCTCCCACAAGAACCACTCGGCTGATCCTTCTTCAATATGCCCTTCACCAACATGCAGTGTTTCCTTGATTGAATTAGCTCTCACACCAATATTTGCGTCTAGAGCCTTTGCATTGAGGGCTATCTGAAAACGGCTGTGGCGCTGAAGTTGCCTGTGAATGTGGAGTTGGTGGCATGTGAAACCCACAGGTGGAGCATTCGTTTGTGTGGGATGCTCACCAAGCTTCATTTCAGTCCTAGGCACTCAAAGGGCACTAAGCATAGAGTGTGAAAACTGAGTTTCCTTGAGAGCTGCTTGGAAGCCTGATGGTGTGTGAAGTTAGTGAGCCAAATGGAGTTGTTCTCCCACAAGAAACCACTCGGCTGATCCTTCTTCAATATGCCCTTCACCAACATGCAGTGTTTCCTTGACTGAATTAGCTCTCACACCAATATTTGCGTCTAGAGCCTTTGCATTGAGGGCTATCTGAAAAGGCCTGTGGCGCTGAAGTTGCCTGTGAATGTGGAGTTGGTGGCATGTGAAACCCGTTATGTGGAGCATCGTTTGTGTGGGATGCTCACCAAGCTTCATTTCAGTCCTAGGCACTCAAAGGGCACTAAGCATAGAGTGTGAAAACTGAGTTTCCTTGAGAGCTGCTGGAAGCCTGATGGTGTGTGAAGTTAGTGAGCCAAATGGAGTTGTTCTCCACAAGAACCACTCGGGCTGATCCTTCTTCAATATGCCCTTCACCAACATGCAATGTTTCCTTGATTGAATTAGCTCTCACACCAATATTTGCGTCTAGAGCCTTTGCATTGAGGGCTATCTGAAAACGGCTGTGGCGCCTGAAGTTGCCTGTGAATGTGGAGTTGGTGGCATGTGAAACCCGCATGTGGAGCATTCGTTTGTGTGGGATGCTGACCAAGCATCATTTCAGTCCTAGGCACTCAAAGGGCACTAAGCATAGAGTGTGAAAACTGAGTTTCCTTGAGAGCTGCTTGCAAACCTGATGGTGTGTGAAGTTAGTGAGCCAAATGGAGTTGTTCTCCCACAAGAACCACTCCGTTGATCCTTCTTCAATATGCCCTTCACCAACATGCAATGTTTCCTTGATTGAATTAGCTCTCACACCAATATTTGCATCTAGAGCCTTTGCATTGAGGGCTATCTGAAAACTGCTGTGGCGCTGAAGTTGCCTGTGAATGTGGAGTTGGTGGCATGTGAAACCGCCTGTGGAGCATTCGTTTGTGTGGGATGCTCTACCAGGTTCATTCCTAGATAATGCACTCAAAGGGCACTAAGCATAGAGTGTGAAAACTGAGTTTCCTTGAGAGCTGCTTGGAAGCCTGATGGTGTGTGAAGTTAGTGAGCCAAATGGAGTTGTTCTCCCACAAGAACCACTCGGCTGATCCTTCTTCAATATGCCCTTCACCAACATGCAGTGTTTCCTTGATTGAATTAGCTCTCACACCAATATTTGCGTCTAGAGCCTTTGCATTGAGGGCTATCTGAAAACGGCTGTGGCGCTGAAGTTGCCTGTGAATGTGGAGTTGGTGGCATGTGAAACCCGCATGTGCAGCATTCGTTTGTGTGGGATGCTCTACCAGGTTCATTCCTAGATAATGCACTCAAAGGGCACTAAGCATAGAGTGTGAAAACTGAGTTTCCTTGAGAGCTGCTTGGAAGCCTGATGGTGTGTGAAGTTAGTGAGCCAAATGGAGTTGTTCTCCCACAAGAACCACTCGTTGATCCTTCTTCAATATGCCCTTCACCAACATGCAGTGTTTCCTTGATTGAATTAGCTCTCACACCAATATTTGCGTCTAGAGCCTTTGCATTGAGGGCTATCTGAAAACGGCTGTGGCGCTGAAGTTGCCTGTGAATGTGGAGTTGGTTGCATGTGAACCCCACATGTGGAGCATTCGTTTGTGTGGGATGCTCAACAAGCTTCATTTCAGTCCTAGGCACAGAAAGGGCAATAAGCATAGAGTGTGAAACTGAGTTTCCTTGAGAGCTGCTTGGAAGCCTGATGGTGTGTGACGTTAGTGAGCCAAATGGAGTTGTTCTCCCACAAGAACCACTCGGTTGATTGTCGCTGTCCCGCAGCGATGGACTTGGTGCACGGAGCCGATTAATAACACGCGTGGACCCCCGACTGATGGTCAAAAGCCGAGGTTTATTAGTAGCATCAGACTTTATACTCTGAGGGTCATATAGGATAAGGGAGGAAGTGCTGAGCTTATCAACAAAACTATTAATGCTTGTTTGGAACTCCTTTTGTCTTGTATATTCCACCAGGTGTTCTCATATACATATGCAGATGATATCCAATAAGGTATACAAAAGGTAGCCATTTGGTTATTCTCCTCCAAATATTATCCAACCAACTGTAGTCCTGTGCTCACTGACCTTTTCGGGTCACAATGTCCTCCTACAAATCCCCCTTCTGTGTTTTGTAAAATTAGGCCTGAATGATGTATGTAGGGGAAACATGCTCTTGGGAGAGCAGAAAAATGGGGAGAAACAATATTATTTAACGAAAGCAGAGTGGCACAGGAACAGTGTAAAGACCAACATTGACATACATAGCAGCTGAGTTCAAACATAACATCAAAGTTCTTTACAGTTACATCTTGTTTAGCATTAACAGTTTTAAATTGATAAAAGCTTTTCAGGGAGATTCTTAACCCAATTTAAATTTTGCAGTTTATAGAGGTTAAGCACAGTTTTGCATTTAACAATTGAAGAATAGAAAAGTTTTAGGTAGGTGAGCAGGGAAATCCCCAACAACTTAGTGAGTGAGGAAGAATTTAACTCTACATGGGACTCACAAGCAACCCTGATGGTTGTGTAAGAGGGCTGGGAGCCAAGGCTGGAACTAGTTAAGAACTAGAGGAAGCTCCTCCTACAATCCTTTTGTCTCTGAGTGCCTCCCGGGGCTCCTGGCTTAAGTTCCCAGGTCACCAGACCCTATGAGCAGGGTACTGGCTGCTTCAATCCCTTGTGAGAAATCCAATAGGAAAGGACTGACCTCAGAGTTCTCGGCCTCCAAGGGCACTCATCTTCCTTGTGATCTCCTTGGCAGTCGGGATACGGTTCTCGATGTCCTTGATGAGGCAGATATCCACTGCTTCTGCAGCGAAAGCACATGGGAGGCCTCCGGGGGTCTCCGGGACTAGGATAGAGGGCTCCTCTTATCCTCCTGCTCCACCCTGAGATCCCCCTTGCTCTATACACACAACCTCCTTTAAGAGGGTGTCAGAGTCGTCCTTGGATGCCACCACAAATTTCTATGGCTTTTCTAATGTCTAAGGTCATTAAAATCTATAAATAACAAGTTACACTTAAAGTCTTCCTCAAACATTCTAAGAAGGTGGAGAATTTCTCTGCACTCCTGACCTGTAGTGGAACCAGAGGAATATTAAAGAAATTTAGCTTTTCAGTTCTTAGAGGATGCTCCACTGGGGGTTCCATCTTCTCCAGGGGCAGTGTTGAGTTCAAGGGAGCTGCAGCACTTTCGAGGTCAGATGAGCCATAGTTTTGAGGATCCATCAGGAATTCTAGGGACAAGAGCATAACCTTTCCCACGGATTATTAGTGTTTATCAAATGCATCATAATGTCAAGGACAGTTGCGCTTGATGCACCAATCTCTTAGGATCCCTCACGTCACCCGGTGTTGGAAGGAGTCTGGCCTCCTCCTCCTCCTCCAATGTCTCCTTGATGGAGATGGATCTTTCAGATGAAGTCGCGAATTTGTCTTACTGCAGGCGCTTCCTCCGGTGAATGGAGTCCAGGGCTTTACATTACCAGCTGGCACCACACAGGCTGGCAGCTCAGTTTCTGAAAAAACACAAACAAACCCCTCTTCCCCACAGTTAGCAAGGGGTCAGGATCTCTCCACTTGTGAGTGGCTGGGTCCCTCCATCAAACCAAAGGCATTTGTGTTGGGCCTGCAAGCAGCCTCTAGTGACGCAGAGCTGGTGCTCACCAGGAGACAAAAATCTGAACAAAATTTAAGGTGAGTAAGACCAAATTAATGCATTTACAGGGGTAGCATATTCCCCCCTCTGCTTTTAAAGCATAACTTTAACATCTTTGTGATTTTACAATCCTATCAGAAAGCTCTGGCGTGCTGCAGGTTGCCACAGCCCCAAGGCAACCTGCTCTTGATAAACAAACAGCAACACATGATAACAATTTGAAACAACTTTTTACAAAGGACAAAATGTTAAGACACACATGTATGCGCGCACACACACAGACACAAACACACACTTTTGGAGACTTGAAAATATTATTCTCAAACAAGCTTAGTAGTAGTGTTCACCAAAAACCAGTAAGTGAAACCATTAAGTCAATAGTTTTGAACTGAGAAAATCAGACAAAAGCATTGATCATGCTATGAAATCCCTCCATCAATCTAAAATTGCAAATTTCAGTCTTCCCAGCAATACAGCCATGCTAAGAATACATAATTAGCAACGCAAGCTAAAATTAAACCTTCACAACTCCATGGATGTATACAACGTTTTGACACAATAAAATTTTACTCCATTTGTTATTTGGCAATAATCTTAGTATAATCCAATAGCCTGGTTAACTGTCTCCACAAAACGGAGATAGATCCGTTGGCATTCTTGAGGCCTCGTAAGAATACCAAGGGAATCCTAGGATTTGAAACCTTTGAATTCTTAAATGCTTTTTTAAGGGATAGCTAAAAATATCTGAAACAAGATTTGTTGTTGACATTAGCATAACATGATAGATTACAATTGGTTATTGATGCGAGATCATCACTCAAATATCTTTAAAACAAATACAAAACCTTGACACATTAAAGGCAGTGAGAGATTTGATAACCAGCCAAAAACACAAGAATCTACACTAATACATGCAATTAATACATGCAAACACTTTGTAGACAATGAATATCACATTAACTTATACCTTGAAATAATCAAATAGTGTTCGAGTTCAATTTTATACCAAATTATTTATGATAAAATTTCACATTTTTATTAAATGTCCCCCCAAAAAACCCTCAGGATTTACAAAAGCCTAGTATCTTCTTTGAATTCCAAGCTCCCAAAAGTTGCAATGGATATACAGATGAAGTCAGTTTGCTAAACATCTAACACAACAAAAGACCTTGAAATTGGTGATTATTGTGAAAGCTAGCCACTAAACCGAAGGCCAGCTTCCTCAGCATTATAAGATATTCCAAAAGACATGCGGTTACAACTTGGGTAACATTAACAAACAAAACAGCAAACATTCACTTTATAATGATATAATGACATCACCCAACACCACTCCTTAAAGCAAGAACATCGCTTTTGTTAATTTTAAACAATGAGAACGTAATGAGGCAGTGAACATAAAAATTAACTTAATATAAAGACTTGTACTTAAAAATTAGTATACATGATTAAAGCAATTGCTGGTATAGGAAAGAG